>NC_057807.1:559469758-559480775 GCF_018294505.1 Triticum aestivum
AGCGCAAGAAATTGGTTCAAAAAACAAAACGCAAGAGCAAAAACATTCACGACATTTACACATAAATATTTAAAGGCCCGCGGCCAGAGTTCATTACACCCAGAAACCCCCAGTGGGTGGGTGGACTTGCTACCTAACAGATTCTACCAAGAGGTCTCAGGCACATCCAGCATCGGGTCGCGACGTCGACAGTTCTCCCCTGGCGCCCTCCGGGTACAGCAAGGTGCCGGTGTCCTCCTCGGCACTCCCATTACGGTAGACGCTCGTCTCCTTGGAGCTGCCCTCCGGATCATGAAGAAGCAGGCTGTAGTCATCGCCGGCCACGACTCCGCCGTCTTCTGCCCGCTCCGGGTGGAACTCATCATGGAAGGCGAACTCGGTGATGTAGCTGGCCTGGGAGGCAATCCGCCCGGCTTGCTCCCGCAACAGCTGCTCCGAGACGGCCCGTCTGGCCCATCAGCGCGTCCAGCTGCAGGTCCGGATGCCAAGACAACGCGAATCGGAGCGCCATCTCGGTGCCGACACGAGCGGCAGAGACGCACCACTTGTGAAGCCGGTCCAACCCCATCTCTAGCCAGCGCGCCAGGCGCGTGAAGCTGCTGGGCTCAACGAAGCCCGGCCAAAGGGCCGTCGTTATCGCTGTGCCGGCCTAGGACAGCCGCCCCATCTGCTCCCCCAGGACCCGCAGGCAGGCCTTGGCGGTGGTCATGATTTCCAGGAAGGTCCACACCACCTGTGGGTCCGTCCCAGATCCGACGACTCCCGACAGGTCGCGCTGGAAGTGGACGGCTTCCTCCCCTAGCCAATGCGTCTCTAGGAAGGCCCCTGACAAAAAAACAAAGCAAGTCAAGAAAAAGGAGAACAAGGACGAAAAGTCGGATCCCAACCCGGCAAAACCCAAGAAAAGCACTTACCGGAGAAGGATTCTTCCAGGTGCCGTGCTTCGAGCAACGTACCGCGCCGCTCCCGATCAATGGTGCGGTCACGCTCCTGGAGCGCCTTCTCCAAGTCGGCCGCCTTGGCAAGGGCCGCCTTCAACTCGGCGTCCTTGTCATCGGTCGCCTTCTCGGACGCCTTGTGACGACGGGCCTCATCCTGACGGGCCCCCTCCGCCGTGGCAGCCTGCTTCCTCAGGCGTTCCACCTCGGCCTGGAGCCGACCCTTGTCGTCGGCCAGCCTGCCGCATTGCTGGTCCGCCTCGACCAGGGCCTGCTGTGCCTCCACCACCTTGGAGGCCTCCGCCTTAAGAGCTCTACCTCGGCCTCGAGGCGGCTCTTATGGCCCGTCAACTGCTCCCGCAGCTGGTTGGCCTTGTCAAGCAACCGCCGGGCCGCTCCCGCCTCCGCCCTCGCCTGCGCCACCTCGGCACCAAGACGGCCGGTGTCGGCGACAAGCCGGTCATAGTGATGACTGGCCCGGAGCAGTCGGGTCTGTCGAGACAACACCTCGGCTGGAAAAAAGAAGATTCGGGGCCTACTCCCAGTGGGTGCGCTAGCGCGCCCCCACTAGAGAAGAGCATGAAGATACATGCGGCAACGCGAAGCTCCTCCTCCTTGGCGGCAAGCTGCTCCTTGAGCTCCCGGTATTTGCCCAGGAGGCGGTTGAAGGCACCGACCCAGTAGGTGTCGAGTTGCTGAAAAAGTCGGTAGTCAGAACAAAAACAACATTCTAAAAATTCGACCCAACTACTACATAGTTGGCCTGAACCTCGGGTGCTACACCCAGTGGGTGCGCTAGCGCCCCCCCACAAAGAAGAAGTTACACAAGAAGATCACCAGTACGACGCGCTCCAAGTCCCGCGTCTGCTCCACCTCGGCCTAGGCGATGGCTTCAAGCCGGTCCGTCCGTCCACGCAGGCGGCGGCTGACGGTGTCCATCGCCGCCTGCTCCTAGGTCTAGGGCCCGAAGACCACAATGCTCCCGCTCCACGCTGGCTGCAGCGCGGCGGCTCGACATCCTCCCTGCCGGGGCACCAGAGTGTGCCCCCTGCTGGCCGCTCCCAGGGGGCCAACCCCTCCTCCGGCGCCCTCTCCGGCGCCACCGATGACCCGGACGCCGGGATTGTTTGCGACGCCACCACCGGTTCAACACCCGTGGTGGCCAGCAGCGCCACCACCTGTGGCGCCTCCTCCGGCGCGGACGGCGTCCCCTACAGCGCCACCTGGGGTGCCTCCTCCAAGACGGCGCCATCGCTGCCTCGGCCGGCCCCCGCCCGCTCGATCGCGTCGACCCGTGGCGGGGTGTCATCCTCCACCTCCACGACCTCCTGGTCGAGGATCACCACGTTAGCCCGGCCTCCTCGGCCACGCTCTCCCGCGGGCAATGGCTCGAAGACCGTCGCTGCCACCATCGTGCCCTCCGGCATCTCGCGCCATGCCGGCTCCTTGCCGGCTCGCGCCCATGTCGCCGCAGCATCGGTCCAAGCGCGGACCGATGCCGCCTCCAACTTCGGCTCGGCCCTGTTCCTGTCCCGCCAGGCCAGGCCTTCGGCATCGGTCGGGTCCAGGCTGAGGTCAGGGTCGGCCCGCTCCTCCTCCTCGATCTGGTCGACGGAGTCGGACCAGCTCCTGCGGAACGCGGCCTCCTCGGCGGCCGCGGCATCCGCCGCCGCCCTCGCAAGTGCGATCAACGACCTGAAGACGAAGACGAAATGAACAAAAGCAAAGCTAGCTCAACCGTTCGGACGCAGACAGGAGAAGAAACTTACCCTGTCAAGACTGGGAAGGGCGCCGGCCTCCCATGCTCGGTGCCATGCTTCCTCTTGGTCGGCCTCGCGCTCCCGGCCGGGTCCGCCGTGCACTTTGTGGCCCGGGGCCGCGGCACGACGCTATCCTTCCCATGCGGGCGACTCAGCGCCGCTCCATGCGACGACCCTGCTCCGCCTGCGTCGCCGCCTCCTCCGCCCAACGCCACTACATCAGCTATCGGCGTCAGCGTCGCCCACGCTGTGTCGCAATCGACAACTCAAGAAACACAAATGAGAAGACAAGACTTACCCACGTGATGCCCAGCGCCGGCGTCGACCTTGGCCGCCTCCTCCCCGCCATGGGCCGTGGGCTCCTCCGACACTGCCCGCACCACCTGCGACAGAGCCCGGACGTACGGATGCCGGATGGCGTTCAGGAGCACTTCCCGCATCGCGTAGGGCGAACAAGGAGATGTGCAGCAGCAAAATAAGGAGACCAAATAGTCACCAGTGGTGCCGGATTTGACTGGTTGTACGACGCCTTGCCGAACCGCCAGTCCTCCCCAAGGTTGGCCTTGGAGATATCGTTCACTCGGCGCGCGATCTGCTGCGCTGACATGCGTGCCTCCCCCATGCGATTGGGGTCTTGAAGACCGACCATCTCGCCAATAAGGCAGGTGCGCCGCTGCAACGGGAGGACCCGGCGCACGATGAACGCGGCGATGAGGTCATTGTCGATGAGCCCCTCCCGCGTCTTCATCACTGCCACCCGCTCGCAGAGATTGAGAATCTCCTACGACGGATGCCTGTGGGTGTAGCCCTAGTTCATCTTCGCCTGCGGCGGTACGATGGCGAAGGCCGGATGGTTGATGTGGTCCGCACCCAAGCTACGGACGTAGAAGGAATTCTGCCATTTCTTGGCAGAATACTCCAGTGGAATTTTGGGGTAGTCCGCCCCCGACCGCTTTGAGATGACGGCGGCGCCGCAGTCGGCAAACTCTCCGGCCGTCGGCCCCTGCTGCTTCAGGGAGAAGAGGCGTGCCCAGACGTCGATCGTGGGTAAGACCCCCAGATACCCCTCGCAGAGGGTGACGAAGCCTGAAAGTTGGATGATGGCGCCGACGCCGAGATGGTGGGGCTAGAGCCCGAAGAACTCCAAGAATGTGCGGAAGAAGGTGCTCGCTGGCATCCCAAATCCGCACTCGAAATGTGTAAGGAAGACTACACGCTCCGTCCCCTGGGGCTGTGGCCTCTGCTCGCCGCGTGGCAGGCGGACGGCGACATTCTTCTCCCGCGACAAGCACCGGACGCGCGGAGATGGGCGATGTCCTCGACGGTGACAGTTGAGCCCATCCAGGAGCCCAATGGCAGCGCCATCGGTGAAGACGAGAAGAGGGAAGAAGATGGACGACGAAGAGGCTCTGCTTGAAGCAGCAGGCGTCGCAGTGCAGCAGTCGCAAGAAGCAGAGCAAGGGTGTCGAAGTAATTGGCGACGGGTACCCCGAAGACGGCAAGACAATAATTCAAGACATTGGGGATAGCAAAGCCCCTCAGTCCGACTGCCCGGCTGCTCCTGCCGGCTCCCCGTCCAACTGCTCTGCCCAGCCGGCTGCCGACTGCAGCCCGACCCGACACTGATGAGACGGTTGTACCTGAGCACTGTTCATGTGTCACCCCAGCCATCATGTACAGTGACACTTGTCCCTGTGCACTATTTATGAAGGACCCACGGGACAAGTGTGACATCCCACCATGCCACTAGCTAGCTAGCTACCATAACTACATAGCTTACATCCTAAGATGCCTCACACTATAAAAGGAGGCCTCCTCCATCTATCCAGGAAGAGGGACTCACACACACACACACACAAGCAAGCTAGCTAGCAAGAGAGCTAGCTAGACGGCCACACACCCACGCATGAGCACCAAGCTCACTCACGGCCACGCATGGCCACTAGTTCATATGGCCACCCGGCCATGGGCACGCATGCCCGAGATACAGCTCCAGGAGCACTCTATACCAGATATGCATACCAGATATACTCAGACATGCAGGAGTAGGGGTATTATCTCTCCGGAGAGCCCCGGACCTGGGTAAACTAGCGCGTGCTACTCGCATACCCATCCCCGGATATTCCGACAGCAGTCTTGCCCTCACCCGAAGCCACCTTGTGGCATCTGTCGACTCACACCCCCCTCGTGAGAATACCACGACAAAGGGCGAAGAGGCAGAGGGGCGCGGGCAAGAATAATGTCCGCCGCCCCCCTTGCCCCCAATTTATAGCCCTCGATTTGAACGTGGGGGAGTGGGATCGTCTGCGCTCGCCTTTCCCACTACCCCACAATAAGTGCACACGTACGCGCACAGTAACTACACGGGGTAGAGCAACGGCCCTCGGACGCCACAATAAATCTGCACATGTGGGCCAAGGGCGCGTGGCGGCGGGCCCCAGCCCGTTGCCCAGTCCCGTCACACGCGTGGCCTGTCAGGCCCCTCCGACTTCCGGGCACCACGTGGCGCTCGCGCGAAGCTCGAGAGATCGCCCCAAGATTCGATGGAATCCTCGGTTCTCACCACCGCCGGGATGCCGCGATCCGGTTTCTGAAAAAACCAGCACATAGTGGGTGTTGCCGGACCCACGCACACCCACCCACGCATGAGCACCCAAGCTCACTCACGGCCACGCATGGCCACTAGTTCATACGGCCACCCGGCCATGGGCACGCATGCCCGAGATGCAGCTCCAGGAGCACTTTGTACCAGATATGCATACCAGATATACCCAGACATGCAAGAGTAGGGGTATTATCTCTCCGGAGAGCCCCGAACCTGGGTAAACTAGCGCGTGCTACTCGCAGACCCGTACACGGATATTTCGGCAGCAGTCTTGCCCTCACCCGTGATGGAAATATGCCCTAGAGGCAATAATAAAGTTATTATTTATTTCCTTATATCATGATAAATGTTTATTATTCATGCTAGAATTGTATTAACCGGAAACATAATACATGTGTGAATACATAGACAAACATAGTGTCACAGTATGCCTCTAGTTGACTAGCTCGTTGATCAAAGATGGTTGGGTTTCCTAACCATAGACATGAGTTGTCATCTGATTAAGGGGATCACATCATTAGGAGAATGATGTGATTGACTTGACCCATTCCGTTAGCTTAGCACTTGATCATTTAGTATGTTGCTATTGCTTTCTTCATGACTTATACATGTTCCTATAACTATGAGATTATGCAACTGCCGTTTACCGGAGGAACACTTTGTGTGCTACCAAACATCACAACGTAACTGGGTGATTATAAAGGAGCTCTACAGGTGTCTCCGAAGGCACATGTTGAGTTGGCGTATTTCGAGATTAGGATTTGTCACTCCGATTGTCGGAGAGGTATCTCTTGGCCCTCTCGGTAATGCACATCACTATAAGCCTTGCAAGCAATGTAGCTAATGAGTTAGTTACGGAATGATGCATTATGTAACGAGTAAAGACTTGCCGGTAACGAGATTGAACTAGGTATTGAGATACCGATGATCGAATCTCGGGCAAGTAACATACCAATGACAAAAGGAACAATGTATGTTGTTATGCGGTTTGACCGATAAAGATCTTCGTAGAATATGTAGGAGCCAATATGAGCATCCAGGTTCCACTATTGGTTATTGACCGAAGACATGTCTCGGTCATGTCTACATAGTTCTCGAACCCGTAGGGTCCGCACGCTTAAAGCTAGATGACGGTTATATTATGAGTTTATGTGTTTTGATGTACCGAAGATAGTTCGGAGTCCCGGATGTGATCACAGACATGACGAGGGGTCTCGAAATGGTCCAGACATGAAGATTGATATATTGGACGACTATATTCGGACACCGGAATGGTTCTGAGGGTTATCGGATGTATACCGGAGTACCGGGGGGTTACCGTAACCCCCCGGGGGGGTTAATGGGCCTCATGGGCCCTAAGTGGAGAAGAGGAGGGGCGGCCAGGGCAGGCCGTGCGCCCCCTCCCCCTCTAGTCCGAATAGGACAAGGAGGGGGGGCGGCGCCCCCCCTTTCCTCCCTCTCCTCTCTCCCTTCATTCCCCTCTCCTACTTGGACTAGGAAAGGAGGGAGTCCTACTCCCGGTGGGAGTATGACTCCTCCCTGGCGCGCCTCCTCCTGGCCGACCGCCCCTCCCCCTTGATCCATTATATACGGGGGCAGGGGGGCACCTCTAGACACAACAATTGATCCTTCAGATCTATTAGCCGTGTGCGGTGCCCCCCTCCACCATATTCCACCTCGATAATATCATAGCGGTGCTTAGGCGAAGCCCTGCGTCGGTAGAACATCATCATCGTCACCACGCCATCGTGCTGACGAATCTCTCCCTCAAAGCTCGGCTAGATCGGAGTTCAAGGGACGTCATCGAGCTGAACGTGTGCTGAACTCGGAGGTGTCGTGCGTTCAGTACTTGATCGGTCGGATCGTGAAGACATACGACTACATCAACCGCGTTATGCTAACGCTTCCGCTTTCGGTCTACAAGGGTATGTGGACAACACTCTTCCCTCTCATTGCTATGCATCGCCATGATCTTGCGTGTGCTTAGGAATTTTTTTGAAATTACTATGTTACCCGTCAGTGGCATCCGAGCCTGGTTTTATGCATAGATGTTATATGCACGAGTAGAACACAAGTGAGTTGTGGGCAATGCAAGTCATACTGCTCCAGCATGTCATACTTTGGTTCAGCGGTATTGTTGGATGAAGCGGCCCGGACCGACATTACGTGTATGCTTACGCGAGACTGGTTCTACCGACATGCTTTGCACATAGGTGGTGGCGGGTGTCAATTGCTCCAACTTTAGTTGAATCGAGTGTGGCTACGCCCGGTCCTTGAGAAGGTTAAAACAACACTAACTTGACGAACTATCGTTGTGGTTTTGATGCGTAGGCAAGAACGGTTCTTGCTAAGCCCATAGCAGCCATGTAAAACTTGCAACAACAAAGTCGAGGACGTCTAACTTGTTTTTGCAGGGCATGTTGTTATGTGATATAGTCAAGACGTGATGCTATATTTTATTGTATGAGATGATCATGTTTTGTAACCGAGTTATCAGCAACTGGCAGGAGCCATATGGTTGTCGCTTTATTGTATGCAATGCAATCGCCCTGTAATTGCTTTACTTTATCACTAAGCGGTAGCGATGGTCGTAGAAGCAATAGGTGGTGAAACAACAACGATGCTACGATGGAGATCAAGGTGTCGCACCGGTGACGATGGTGATCACGACGGTGCTTCGGAGATGGAGATCACAAGCACAAGATGATGATGGCCATATCATATCACTTATATTGATTGCATGTGATGTTTATCCTTTATGCATCTTATTTTGTTTTGATTAACGGTAGCATTATAAGATGATCTCTCACTAAATTTCAAGGTGTAAGTGTTCTCCCTGAGTATGCACCGTTGCGAAAGTTCTTCGTGCTGAGACACCATGTGATGATTGGGTGTGATAGGCTCTACGTTCAAATACAACGGGTGCAAAATAGTTGCACACGCGGAATACTCAGGTTAAACTTGACGAACCTAGCATATACAGATATTTCCTCGGAGCACTGAGACCGAAAGGTCGATTGTGAATCATATAGTAGATATGATCAACATAGTGATGTTCACCCTTGAAAACTACTCCATCTCACGTGATGATCGGACATGGTTTAGTTGATTTGGATCACGTGATCGCTTGGATGATTAGAGGGATGTCTATCTAAGTGGGAGTTCTTAGGTAATATGATTAATTGAACTTAAATTTATCATGAACTTAGTACCTAATAGTATTTTGCTTGTCTATGTTTGTTGTAGATAGATGGCTCGTGTTGTTGTTCCATTGAATTTTAATGCGTTCCTTGAGAAAGCTAAGTTGAAATATGATGGTAACAATTACACGGACTGGGTCCGTAACTTGAGGATTATCCTCATTGTTGCATAGAAGAATTACGCCCTGGAAGCACCGCTGGGTGCCAGGCCTGCTGCAGATGCAACTGACGATGTTAAGAACGTCTGGCAGAGCAAAGCTGATGACTACTCGATA
The DNA here is from genome assembly GCF_018294505.1 of Triticum aestivum. Lineage (NCBI taxonomy): Eukaryota > Viridiplantae > Streptophyta > Magnoliopsida > Poales > Poaceae > Triticum > Triticum aestivum. The sequence continues at coordinate 559,478,537 of NC_057807.1, forward strand.
GTTTTGTGTGCCATTCTTTACGGCTTAGAGCCGGGACTTCAACAACATTTTGAATGTCATGGAGCATATGAGATGTTCCAGGAGTTGAAGTTAATATTTCAAGCAAATGCCCGGATTGAGAGATATGAAGTCTCCAATAAGTTCTATAGCTGCAAGATGGAAGAGATTAGTTCAGTCAGTGAACATATACTCAAAATGTCTGGGTATAATAATCATTTGATTCAACTGGAAGTTAATCTTCCTGATGATTGTGTCATTGACAGAATTCTTCAATCACTGCCACCAAGCTACAAGAGCTTCGTGTTGAACTATAATATGCTAGGGATGAACAAGTCTATTCCCGAGCTCTTCGCAATGCTAAAAGCTGCGGAGGTAGAAATCAAAAAGGAGCATCAAGTGTTGATGGTCAACAAGACCACCAGTTTCAAGAAAAAGGGTAAAGGGAAGAAGAAGGGGAATTTCAAGAAGAACGGCAAACAAGTTGCTGCTCAAGAGAAGAAACCCAACTCTGGACCTAAGCCTGAGACTGAGTGCTTCTACTGCAAGCAGACTGGTCACTGGAAGCGGAACTGCCCCAAGTATTTGGCGGATAAGAAGGATGGCAAGGTGAACAAAGGTATATGTGATATACATGTTATTGATGTGTACCTTACTAATGCTCGCAGTAGCACCTGGGTATTTGATACTGGTTCTGTTGCTAATATTTGCAACTCGAAACAGGGACTACAGATTAAGCGAAGATTGGCTAAGGACGAGGTGACGATGCGCGTGGGTAATGGTTCCAAAGTCGATGTGATCGCAGTCGGCACGCTACCTCTACATCTACCTTCGGGGTTAGTTTTAGACCTGAATAATTATTATTTGGTGCCAGCGTTAAGCATGAACATTATATCTGGATCTTGTTTGATGCGAGACGGTTATTCATTTAAATCATAGAATAATGGTTGTTCTATTTATATGAGTAATATCTTTTATGGTCATACACCCTTGAATAGTGGTCTATTTTTATTAAATCTCGATAGTAGTGATACACATATTCATAATGTTGAAGCCAAAAGATGCAGAGTTGATAATGATAGTGCAACTTATTTGTGGCACTGCTGTTTGGGTCATATTGGTGTAAAGCGCATGAAGAAACTCCATACTGATGGACTTCTGGAATCACTTGATTATGAATCACTTGGTACTTGCGAACCATGCCTCATGGGCAAGATGACTAAAACACCGTTCTCCGGAACTATGGAGCGAGCAACAGATTTGTTGGAAATCATACATACTGATGTATGTGGTCCAATGAACATTGAGGCTCTGGGCGCGTATCATTATTTTCTCACCTTCACAGATGATTTGAGCAGATATGGGTATATCTACTTAATGAAACATAAATCTGAAACATTTGAAAAGTTCAAAGAATTTCAGCGTGAAGTGGAAAATCATCGTAACAAGAAAATAAAATTTCTACGATCTGATCGTGGAGGAGAATATTTAAGTTACGAGTTTGGTTTGCATTTGAAACAATGTGGAATAGTTTCACAACTCACTCCACCCGGAACACCACAACGTAATGGTGTGTCCGAACATTGTAATCATACTTTACTAGATACAGTGCGATCTATGATGTCTCTTACTGATTTACCGCTATCGTTTTGGGGTTATGCTTTAGAGATGGCCGCATTCACGTTAAATAGGGCACCATCAAAATCCGTTGAGACGACGACTTATGAATTGTCACTACAAAAAAAAGACACATCCGTGACATTTTGGGTCGAACGAATTTTTTTCCTGTCATACATATGACACTTCTATGATGATAATGTGACAAAACCCGGTATCATCATAGATGTGGTGGGCTCCTACTTCTATGACAAAAAATCATGACAGAAAATGGGCTTTTCATCCTGTGCGGGCCAGAGACGCAACTGCATGACATTCTTTGGGCCGTCCATGACGGAAAAAACCATGGTAGAAGCGAGGGCGACGAAAATTTCGGGGAGTTGCCGGTTACGGTGGGAGGTCGGGGGCCGAGCGATGCACGTTTCTCTCGTACACGTACGCGCGTGTGTGCGAGGCGTTGGCTCTAACTGAACCCGAGCGAGGCGTTGGGCTCTAACTGAACCCGAGCGATTGCATTGCAGGCTACGCGTTACTGAACCCGAGCGATCGATCGATGGCTGTTAACTGAACCCGTCGAGCGATTCCTTCGCTACTGCTGCTAACTGAAGTTGATCAATACTGCCTC
>NC_057807.1:559481068-559490145 GCF_018294505.1 Triticum aestivum
AGGGGTGGTTGAATAGTAGCTGGTGGAGTAGCGCGCGGTGGAGGCTGGATGAACAGGAGCCCGTGGAGACTGGAGGAGGTCGACGGTAGCCCGTGGAGGCTGGAGGAGGTCGACGACGGAGATGAACAGTATCCCGTGGAGTCTCGTTTTGCGGTACGCCACACCCCTCCCGATGAACAGGACCCCCGTTTCGACCGTAGGAGGTCCATTTCATCCGTTTTGCGGTACGCCAGACCCCTCCTGATCAACAGGACCCCCGTTTCGACCATAGGAGGTCTGTTTCATCCGTTTTGCGGTACGCCACACCCCTCCTGATCAACAGGACCCCCGTTTTGACCATAGGAGGTCCGTTTCCTCCGTTTTGCGGTACGCCAGACCCCTCCCGATGAACAGGATCCCGTTTCGAACGTGGCCGGTCGAACACAAGGCCGTTTCCTCCGTTCTGCGGTACGCTGGGCCTCGTTTCCATCGCCTGTTCCATCCAAGCCCTCCCGATGAACACGACCATGCATTCTGTTTCGACCCAGCCGGTTGGCTCCCATGCGTTCTGTTGCCTCCCGATGAACACGACGCATTCTGTTGCCTCCCCATGAACACGACGACAACGCTATTTCCCCGTTCTGACTCAGCCATGTACACGAGCCCTCGCTGTACGTATGCGCGATTAGGCGTTCGAGACCCCGCCCGTATGTACACATACGTGGCCGTATTTTCTTTCTTGCACCCTGGTCGCTGTACGTACATGTACATGCCACGTGCGTGCCTCTACTACGACACGTGCGCACCTCTACATCCACTAGTATATATGTACGTACACGTTCGCGACCAGAATAACAATGCTACGTACGCTTCAACCAGGTGGGTCCTGACAGTCAGGCACTTCCTTGCGTGCGAAGATGTAGCTGGTGGGTCCCAGCAGTCAGGGGGGCGAATTGTTTTTTTTGCCCGGACACACTTCCTTGCGTGCGAAGATGTAGCCGGTAGGTCCCAGCAGTCAGGGGGGTGAATCATTTTTTTTTCGGACGCACTTCCTTGCGTGCGAAGTTGTAGCTGGTGGGTCCCAGCAGTCAGGGGGGCCAATCGTTTTTTTACCCGGACGCACTTACTTGCGTGCAAAGATGAAGCTGGTGGGTCCCAGCAATCAGGGGGAAACGTTTTTTCTGCGAAATACAGTGGCCCGTCCGGTGGGTCCCAGCTGTCAGGTGGAGGAATCATTATTTTCCGCGTAATAAGGAGGCACTTCCTTGCTGCGTCCGTGGACCCAGCTGTCAGTCTCTCCACGTACAATCCACGTCCGATGGAAGTCGTTCCTTGACCACGTTGACCAGGCCACGCCGAGAGCACCACGGCGGGGGACGACAGCGAGGCCTAGGAAGGGGACAACGCGGAGCCGGGGAAGATGCGGCAGTGGAAGCCCGCGTGGAGAGGAGTATGAGGGTTCACTGGTTCGGCTGCGGTGTGAGGCTGCCATCGCCGCAGGGCCTGGCCAGCGGTGGGAATAGTAGGGGGCGGTCAGGCCTCCGCGGCAGCACAGCCGGCCACGGGAGGTAGGAGCATGCGGTACGACCGGTGCTGCTTTGGGCGGCTGGAGCAAGAAGACCACAGGTTGAAGAAGCACTACGGCCGTTGGATGGACATCGTACGGTCACTGGAGCTAGAATCGTTCATATTGACTAAGTTGACAACGCCCTCCATCCCCGTCAACTTAGTTGGCCCATAAGTCATCCTCCCACTATGGTGGGTCCCAGCTAGCAGGGGGTATTCATTTTTTTTGTGCGTAATAAGGAGGCACTTCCTTATGTGCGAAGATATAGCTGGTGGGTCCGACATGTCAGCGGGGGGAACGTTTTTTTCGCGAAATACAGAGGCCCTTCCAGTGGGTCCCAGCTGTCAGGTGGAGGAATCATTATTTTGCGCGTACAGTCCACGGCCGATGGATGTCATTCGTTGACCACGTTGACCAGGCTGCACCGAGAGCACCATGGCGGTAGACGACGGCGAGGCCTAGGATGGGAACGACACGGAGCCGGGGAAGACTCGGCAATGGTTACCCACACGAAGGGGAGTACGAGGGTTTACTGGTCCGGCTGCCGTCGCTGGAAAATAACATGAGGTGTGGGTGAGTAGAGGAATGGCCTGACCAGCAATGAAGTAGGGTGGGGCGGTGCGCCTATGCGGCAGCACAGCCGGCCACGGGAGGTGGGAGCAGGCAGTCCCACCGGAGCTGGTTTGGGCGGTTGGAGCAAGAATATCAGATATTGAAGAAGTAGCACGGCCGTTGGATTAACATCCAACGGTCACTGCTGCTAGAATCTTTTGTGGACTAAGTTGACAAAGCCAAAGTACACGTCAACCTAGTAGACCCACAAGTCAGCCTCCAAATCTGTCCCAAACAGCATACAACCCAAAATTTCTAGCCAGATTCAAATTAATTTTAAATCTAAATATACCTTAATTTAAATTCAATGAAATTTTATCCGTACAAAAACAATGAAATTTAAAATATCAAAATCTGAAAGAAAACAGTATTTTGGAACTAATTGCCTGTTTGCTATATTTTTTTCATTTTACAGCCCATTTATTATTACTTATAGCCCATTTTCTGGGCAAATGCATCCCTCCTCGTCTTGAAAGATTTTCGGCCCAGCAGGGCGTAAAAAAGCAAGTAGGCCTATGTTGATTATTCTGCAAAAAGCAAAATAGCTGGCTAGCCATTTTTCAGAAAGGAAAAAAACAAACTGGGCTGGTCATGTGCTAAACATATGAAATAAAAGCCTGGGCTAGACGGGCCACGGGTCCCGCACAACCCAGTTGATACCCTTCTCCATCCCGAAAAAACAAAATTACTGCGCGCGCTGCTGGGTCCCTACTGTCATCCTCACCATGTACAGTTATCTCCTTATTCCTCTCGGTTGTTGACCATGTTGACAACACCTGAGGGTGGCGCCGCGGTGAGCGAACCAAGGCAGAGGACGATGGTGAGGCCTCGGACGGGAACGAATAGGAGCCACGGAAGATCACAGCTAGCCATGGGAGGCGGGAGCAGGCGGTCCCGCCGACGCTAGTTTGTCTTTGGCTGCTCGAGGAAGAAGAGACTGAAGGAACGCAACAGACGTTGACTGTCAATCCAACGGTCAAGGTTGGCACAATCGTTTTTTGACTAAGCGGACACCAAGTAGCATACTTTTTTATATATAGGAAGAAAACTGCGAGGAAAATGCGTTCGTCTGTCGTCCTCCTCACAGGGAACGTTCGCCACATAAGTGACTAGCACCCTTGGTTTTCAACCGAGAGGTCTTGGGTTCGAGTCCGAGGAACTCTCAATTTTGTCCTCCTTCCTTCCGCAAAAAAAGGGAAAGAAAATCAAAGACTTGGGAAGGCGTACAGAACAAGCTAGTGTACCAGTAAAGAGACGTTGCCGAGTTTTAGAAAAAATAAAGACGTGCTCCTGTAGCTGGTTCGAATCCAAACTTAGACTATGACTATATTCTATATATGGTGCTATGCTACTCTGCAAGTAATGAAACTGACATATCCAACATTTGCTTCTCCTCTTCTCTACTTACTCTGCCTAGCATCAGAAGCTCTGGCCGCAACAACCATGTCTGCTGGCTGCTTGTCCACCTGCTCTTCAACAGGCAACAACCAGATATGCGCCAAGTCACCACCCGTACCGTCGCCTATGGGTCTCATCACACCCCCGCCGGCACGCGCACCGCAGCCGATTGCTCATCGCAACCCGCTGCCGTTGGTGTGGTGCCACTGCTGCAAATCACGCAGAGTCATCCATCGCGTCTCAACCACAATCCGCAACCCTGGCAGAGTCTTCTACAAATGCCCGAATCATGGGGTAATAATATGTTTAAGTGTTGTTCTGCTGCTTTTAGTTGCTGATTTTTTTAATAGTTTGGTTGATGATCTTCCAATTTGATTCGTGTAGAAAAGGGAAGATTCGTGTGATTTGTATTTCTGGGAAGTTGCTGATGTGGGGGAATGCAACTACGCTGATTATTTGGTTAGCTGAGGAATCCCAATACCAGCAGGTTGGGGTGTTGGACAAGTAACTGAAGGAACGGCAGAAGAGGAAGATGCAGAGCAGAAGGTTAAAGATGCAGTTCCTCTGATCATGGCCAAGCAACAGCTACTGAACGGCCTTGATAGCAATGAGGAGATGAAAGAGCTTGTGAAGATAATGGGCAAAATCGATGTGCTCTGTAGGATGATTGTCTCTTTATTTGCAGTGTATGTAGCACTCATGATGTATTCAGTGGCTACGACATGAGCACTTTGCTGAAACTAGTAATGAATGAAACCTATGTAGCAGGCTGGGCGTAGTGTTGTGAACATCTAATGATTTCTATTAACGGAAATCAGGGGGTATCCCCTTTTTCTCATATAAATAAATAAATAGCAGAGGCCCTGTCGGGTCAGCTTTGTTTCATTCAAAGACGTCGAGCAAATTGCAGTCCAACAACAAACTATGTCATCAAATTCAAGTTTCACAGCCAAATATGAGTACAACTACACAACAATGTCATCATGTTTTAGTTGTCATACAATCACCAAACACAAATCAGCATACATAAGAAGTGATGTTCTCACAGCAAAATACTAAACAACATGTTCATCAGGTTTCAGTTGTCATAGCAAACACAATTTCACATAGTAGATAAAAAAACGTCTTCTGACAGGCAAATACGACAAAAGCAATGTAATCATCATCCGCAGCAGCAGCGTCAACATCTTCGCCATGTGTATCAGTCCGAATCGTAATTCCCCACGGTGTCATATTCTTCTTCGTCCTCAATGTCCTCGAACGTTGGCTTCTTCTTGATCAATTCTTGTATGTCCACAACACGACAGGCAATCTTTTCGCCGGCGTCATTGACGTGATGGTTCTCAAAGATATTAGGAACATCTGTGTTATCTTGTACATCAGGAGCAGTGTAAGCATCATCTTGTTGTGCAACTTCATTAAACGAATTCCTAAGCTCAAAACTTTGCAATACTCTCCAGTCATCGCTACGAGCAAATGTGTCTTCCAAGAAAAATATCTGTGTTGCTTGATTTGCCAAAATAAAAGGCTCGTTGGTCTGGTACGCCGCCTTGACATTGATGGATTTGAAATAATCATCAACTCTGGGTTTTGCGATCCTGGAAAACAGGTTATACCAACGACAGCACAACAGAACCACACACCGATGGTCCTCAAAACTGGAGATATACTGCAACTGAACAATGTCTGTTATGTTAGCATACATTTTAGTTGTCTCTTTGTCATACGTATCCGTGCTCATGATAGCACTGTTTTGTGTCTTCCCGCCTTCGTATCTGCAAGGGTGTTGTAGCGCACATCTCCAACAATGCAAGATTCATAATGTCTTACCCGAGTATCAGGACCCATTGCTAGTGAGTAAAGGGCATCATCAACTGCCTGCCCATTCTTCCGCATCTTCTTAACCTATGGTTAGAAAATAGGCAAGCTGATCATCTTATGTACTCAATATATTAAAAAAACTGATAGTGCACTTCAAAAGCTTACATGGTTCTTGAACCATTTGGCAAATCCTGCCATAATTAGTTTGTCAATGTTTCTTGGATTTTGCGGTAGTAACTCCTATTTGTAGATGCTGCACAACATAGTGATCGTGTCAAACATCTAAATATATAAGAATGTGCTGCAAGTTTAGTAGATTACGATGTATAAGCTGCAGTACTGCACTTACTTGATATAAGGTAGTATCTCAGGACAGTTATTCCACACATACCAAACCATTTTGTCCAAATCTTTAGGTTTGTCCTCTTGTCGACTCTTCCCTGTAACTCGAACAGAATAATTGAAAACATTGAGCCCGGATTGTCTTCACCCACCTCTTTGCTAAGCTGATCAACTGTTTCAATGTATTTTGAGCAGAATGTCAGTGTTTCTGTAGCAATGTAGGCCTCTACAATGGAACCCTCGGGTCTAGCTCTGTTCCTAACATAGCCTTTGAAAGTGCCTAGCCGCCTTTCAATAGGGCACATCCGGCCATACTGTACTGGACCTCTAAGTAGTGCCTCATCAGGTAGATGAACAGCCAAATGCACCATCACATCAAAGAAGGTTGGAGCATATATCTTCTCAAGGTCACATAGGATAGTTGGTATCTTGTCTCTAAGACGCTCCAAAGCATCTATCCTGATATTTCTACTGCAGAGTTCCCTGAAGAATTGTCCCAACTCTGCAACTGCTCTGTATAAGTCAGGGCATCCCAATCCTGTAAGGATAACAGGTAAAACCCTTTGAAGTAGGACGTGGCAGTCATGAGTTTTCAACCCTTGTACCTTGTTTCCATCTGCACTGACTCTCCTTTCAGGGTTGGAAGCAAATCCATGTGGGAATCTCACACGTGACAGGACCTCGCATAATTCTTTTCTTTTTATCTTGTCCAAGACGTACACAGCTGGTGCCATATCCCGTGGTTTACCTTCATCTTGCACCAGCAAATCCTTTCTGATACCCAGGTGTGTCAAATCAATCCTAGATTTTAAGGTATCTTTCGTCTTGCCTTCAATGTTAAGAAGTGTGCCGATAATGCTGTCACATATATTTTTCTCGATGTGCATCACATCAAGATTATGCCGCAGATCCAAATCTTTCCAATACTCCAAGTCCCACAAAGTGGACCTGCGGGTAAACAATAATCTCTCCTCTACCGTGCCATGCTTCCTTTTCCCGCTACCATTACCAGGATGGTTTCCTGTTGTAGTATGCCTGACCTTCTCTAATTCCACTTGCAACTCATCGGCGGTGAGCCTCTTTGTCGCATCATGGTTTTCATGCTTTGCATTGAACACATGTGTTCGGTATTTTCTAGGATGCGACTTGTCCTTGGCAAGGAAACGACGGTGTCCAATGTAACAGATCTTGCTAAGTATTGCGTATGACAGCGGATTCCTGTCACAGTGAACACATGCATTGTAACCATGTGTCGTTCGCCCTAACATAGTGCCCAAAGCCGGATAATCATGGATGCACCAAATTACAATAGCACGCAGAAAGAAATCAGCTGGTGGGCTGCTATATAGGTATCGAGTGAGAACACCCTTCCATAGCTGTTGAAGTTCCTCCACAAGAGGCTCCATGAACAAATCAAAATCCTTTCCAAGACTTTTTGGACCTGGGATGAGCAAGGCCATCATGTAGTTTGATTCTTTGCTCCAGACATTTGGAGGCATGTTGTAAGGGATAACAAGCACTGGCCACATGCTATATGTGGCGCTCTGGTGGCAAATGGGTTAAATCCATCTGAAGCTAAGCCAAGTCTAATGTTTCTCGTGTCAGCAGCAAACTCTTTGTGTTTATGATTGAAGCTTTTCCACTCACTACCATGAGATGGATGGCTCATTACATTCTGATCTCTGTACTCCTGGTTCCTAGAATGCCACAGTACATCCTCTCTTGTTTCAGCATCATGAAACAACCTCTTCAATCTTGGTGTAATTGGAAAATGTCTAAGAACATTATGAGGAATCCTCTTCACAACATAGCCATCTTTCCATCTTGATGATTTGCATTTCGGGCATTCACTAAGTTGGCATAATCCTTCCAGAACAGAACACAATTATTCTTACAAACATGGATCATATCATATCCAATTCCAACAGCACGAAGGAAATTCTTCATTTTACTGTAGGTGTGTGGCAGCTCAGACGCATTTGGGAAAGATTTGCGGTAAGCAGCCAACATCGCATCGAATGATTTGTTGGTCATACGCTCAGATGTCTTCACCTGAAGAAAGGTGACCATAGCTGAGAATACTGACAGCTTATTTCCTGGGGTGACAGCAACGTTGCATTGTTCCAACATGCGGGCCCACCATTTTTCTTCTGCAGGTGAAAGTTCACAGAATGCACAAGCATTTTGTAGCATTGTTTCAATGTTGGTCAAACTCACTGGCTCCGCCACCACCACCTCCTCCTCCTCTTCCACCTGAGCATCAAGCAGATCAAGATGGTGATCTACTGCTCCCACGTAGTCAATAAAATTGACATTCACAGCTTCACCATGATGAACCCACCTAGTATATGTGACTGACATCCCATACAAGTGTAGATGATTTTGCACAGTTGACTGGGGTCTTGTAACTGAATTCATACAACTGCTACACGGGCAGAGCACATCTAATTTCAGACCACCGTACTCAGCTCTGATAAAGTTCATGAAGTTTTCAACTCCCTCGACATATGCAGCGGAGAATCTTCGAGCAGAAGTTATCCAAGTCCTGTCCATCTGTTAGACATACAAATTAGTTCTTCTACTAGATATTACAGGAAAAACATATATGCTTTTTTATGAAGTCCAGAAAAAATACCTAGGTCGATGTTTAAAGCTATGTCAAGATATTTGGACGAGCAGATCTAAGTAACGAAATATATGTAAAGCTAATTCAACAAACAGATTTGAGTGCTAAATTATGGCAAGCTGTTTCAGCAGTCAATGAGGCCGATCACACAGCCATCAAACTATCAAAGGCCATCGCAGCAACAAAGATCGAGTATAAAACAGTGTAGAGCTAATTCACCTAACAGATTGGCTACTAGACCATGGCAATCTACGTCACAATAAATATATGGCAGGATATTTTAGCAACTAATCGGCCTTGGCATGCCATCTCAGCTAAGCAGATTGAGTGCAGAACAGGGCAAGGAAGCTTCTTAAGCAGAGCATATTGACAGTAAACTACTTCGGCAAAATAGTGAGATTAACAGCGTCTATCAGCTAACATTCAACGCTACACCGACATGAACGGGGCCTCAGTCTAGAATGCGCGTACCATGGGAGAAGCTGACCGCCGTGCATCTCCACACGAACGTTGCCAGCAGTGGCGGTGCTGACCGCCGTGCACCTCCACAAGAACGTAGCTAGAGCTGGCGGCGCGGCTAGAGGATGGCAGTCTACGAGAGCGTACTGTGGGAGCGAGAGGATCGCCAAACCGCAGCACCGACGTATCGGCGCAGCGGGGAGGGCGGCTTTGGCGGAGCGAATGGAGTGGAGGGGGATAGGGGGAGCAGGGTTTGGGGAATATTATTGGCTA
>NC_057807.1:559490628-559499205 GCF_018294505.1 Triticum aestivum
GGGAGGATTTTCGCGCGGTGGGCGGGGGGAGTTTGGCGCATGGTCGGTTTCTCCAAGTGCAGTCCCACATGTCAGTGAAGAGGCAAGCCGAAGCACGTTCCATTTGCGTGAGCCGTGTGCAGGACCGAATGTGTGTGGGGTGCAATGCAACCGCGACAGGAGTGCTGTGAGTGTACCGCCTTTTTTCCTTTTAAACTAGGTGCTTCGCCCCCTCAAAAAAAAATTTTTGTTGCTTCGCGCGATCCATCAATACTACTACTAGTAATCTGGTAATCCCGACTAAAAAGGCGCGGCCGGGTGTTTTCCCGCGCGATATGCTGGGAGGCTGGCTTAGTTGGGTTTTTTAGGACGAGTAATGCTACACCTACGTAATCCCAGTTACGTAATTAACGTAATGTGAAACGTGTGAGCTGTTGATTGTAGATTGGGGGGAGGGAGGGGCCCACCACCATGAAAATCAGGGGAGGAGAGAGAGAGGCAATTTACGTTAACCCTTTCGTAGGTTCCCGTAGATGTAGAAAGATGTGAAATGCGTGAATGTGTAGTGGACGTACTATTGGAGTGCCTAAGATAATTTGTGTAAGTATAGACCCGATGTGTTTATTTTACTTTGCATGTTAGATTTGTCTCGGTTCAATAAAAAGCAGAGTTGGTGATGATGGTGTGCATGTCATCCTGCAATATAGGCCGTCCGATCTATATCTAACGGATAGGAAGGAAACTATGACAATTTACCCGCACTCCTCTCCACATTTGCAGATAAGGCTTTCCCTCATTCATCCTTTTCTCCCACAAGATCTTGATCTTCCGTGCAATGCACGGGCATCTTGCTAGTACTCCTACAATATGTATATTATTGTGAAAGTTCATATACACCGGCCGAGATTAATGCAAACACGGCAGATTTTCATTACATTTCGAACTTTTATAGGACAGAAAAATAAAAGAAACCCGACCCTAAACCTATTCTATGGCGGCGACCCACGTCCTCCATCTGTGATCTCTATGTACGGGGGCGGGGTTCAAGACCCATGAAGTGAAGGTGCGGTCTCCGCGAGGATGAGTAGAATGCGGGATATGGACTGGCCAGTTGGCACACCATGCCCTGCCGCCTCCCATGCCCTACTCATCCTCGGAGGAGTCCCCGACCTCGGCGGTGCCGAACGTTGGACGGCGGCAAGTAGGACGCGTGGCTGACGATGCTCCCATCGTCGGCCGCCAGCGTGGCTACAACTTGTGTGGTCGCATCCGCGTCCGGCTACGCCGCTATTGTGTCGCGAGAGGCGACTTGAGTGAGGGCGGCGACCTCGAGCTTCATCCCCAAAGACAAGCTCTCCCATAGAGCGTTCGCACTTGCGGTCATGGCGGATGTGGTGCCAGGTAGGAGGACGATGTGCTATGGTGTGGAGGTTAGCAGGGCGTTGCCGCTTTAAGTAGCGCATTCTGGTGAGGCCAAGCGTCCAGGTGCGTCATTAAGTCGCCGGAGTTGGTTCCTCGGGCACCGAGCCTCTTAACAACGACATACGAACGGACGGCGTGAATGCGGGCAGCTGGCGCCGGCTGGGAACACACCACGCGACAGCGCAAGGGACGAGGGTTTTGGTGTGCCAGGGTAGTAAGTTGCGGTCGTGGCAACGTTGGAGATTCCCTTTGCTCACATGTGATCCCCGCATGTCATTAAAAAAGCAAGACAACCCGGCATGGTCTCAGGTCCAGAGGATGCAGTTGGCCCCGCTACACCACTCCGCGGACGCGTCGCGGCACCCCGTGCATCCTCGACGAGCCAGGTGTTGGGGTGTGTTTGGATTGTGGCCAAAGTGCACCTTACCAAAATTTTGGTCATGACCCAAAGATTGGTCTTTGTTTGGACGGTTGTCATTTTTTTTGGCATGCCAATGAACTCTAGCCAACTCTAGTTCATTTTTCTTGCCAATGTCGGCCAAATTATGGGCAACCAATACCTCAACCAAAATTTTGGTCATGACCCAAAGATTGGTCTTTGTTTGGATGGTTGCCATTTCTTTGGCATGCCAATGAACTCTAGCCAACTCTAGTTCATTTTTCTTGCCAATGTCGGCCAAATCATGGGCAACCAATACCTTAACCAAAATTTTGGCTACCCAATGCTTTGATGGGGCAACCTTGGGCACAAACCAAACGCCACCCTCGGCACACTAAAACCGACCGTGTCTAGTGACGATATGAGCGTGTCGCTCACCGCGGTCGCCGTCAGAGGCGGTGCTGGAGCTGCGCCCCGTTGTTGGCCCCAACGACCCACATGAACGGTTGTCGGTGGTGAGGAGGTCGTGGGCCAGCTTCTCCATTGGACTAGTCTGCGCTACATCGTCCCGACGGGTGTGCCCCACATGTTGGTTTCCCTGTTTTCCCGGCCATATTCGAGTGTCAGTGCTCCGCGTTGCGCATTAGGCCTTTCACTATGTAGGCCAAGCGAGACAACTTGTTGTTTATTTGAGTCGTTCAAGTATAATCATGTGACGTTTGCTTATTTCTCATTCCTCTCCAACCCTCTTCTCCATCGATCATGTCGCCCTCCAGTCGAGTCCATCCTTCCGCATGCCTCATTTGAACATTCCGCCGAGTATCATTCACATGTACCCACCCTAGTCCTCTTTCAATAGATCTATGGACCCCGAGATGAAATCGAGAGGGAACGAGTGGGGGCACGTGATACCTAAGGCGGATTCAAAATTTTGAATCGGTGATCATAGCATCCGCAAATCATATATAAAGGGTATTTAATGTTCGTTTCATTTTTTAGCGTAAAATATACTCCCTCCTATCCTTTCTAGTTTACATATAAGTTTTATGTGTAGTCAAAGTATCTCTACTTTGATAAAACAGGTATCAACATTCAACAACGCCCAATCAATATTGTTAGATTCGTACGTACTCCTAGATTTGTACTCAAGATGGTTTCCAATCTGACTATTGACAAGATTAATAATACATGAGATGTATAATGTGAAAATTATATCATTGGAAACTCCTTACACATACGAATTTGATCGTATGCTTTGTGTAAGTTGCATGTCATATATTATTGCTCTAACATTTGGTCAAAGTTAGCCTCGAAAAATGCATTAGACCCTGTATGCTTTGTGTAAGTTGCATGTCATATTTATTACTCTAACATTTGTGTAAGTTGCATGTCATATATTATTACTCTAACATTTGGTCAAAGTAGTATAGTGGAAGTGGATCCTCTGACGTAGGTATCGCTGCCTTACCCTCCCTTTCGGTCACTTACTGGCGGACCCCATGCTTGCTAGGCCCCGCATGTCAGTTACTCAATGGGTTCGGCCACGTCAGGGGATCCTCATCCGTAGTATACTCCCTCTGTTTTTATTTACTCCGCATAAAACGGAGGGAGTAGCGGTATAATAAATGACGCGGGCAGGGGAGGGGGAGGGACGTCGGTTTGCTCTCAACTGCGGTCCCACAAGACGAAGCGCGTTCCATTCGGTGAGCGACATGGAGGGTCCAGTGTGCCGGGGTACAACGCGAACTTGACAAGAGCGATGTACAGTCAAAACCGATTGACCGGTTGTCACCGGAACCACTATTCACACCAGAACCTTCGTTGCTCGGCCTACGCCAGCCACTGCCCTAAAACCACACCAAATCTCCAGCCCCATTCCCCCACCTTTCGATCCCCTAGCCCGCATCAAGCGTCCCCTAGTTCGCCGGAAAGCCATGGTGCACCGCAAGATCACTTACTACAAGATGCTGATGCCGGAGCACCGCGCAGAAATCACGGCAGCAGTCGGCGCCACAGACTTCCGTTCCCAAGCTTGCTTTGCGGCGGGCCAATCCCCGAGTTCTCTGGAGCCAAGCTATGAGGAGGAGGAAGCCGATCCGATGTTCATGGCGGAGGTCGCGGCGCAGAAGGCCCCCGATGGGTATGAGACGATGGACGTCAACTTCGTGCCGGCGCCCGAGTCCCCCATGGTGCAGGCAGACCAGTGGTTCAACATGGCGATACTAAAGGAGGACCGGGAGGCAAAGGCTCAACTCGACGCGGAGCACGCGCATGTCGCTGCCATCGAGGCTCTCCTGCAGGCGGAACTGGATGTCGTGGATGTGAACCGGGCGGTGGAGGCTCAACTTGAGGCGGAGCGCGTGGATGCCGCTGCCATCGAGGCCCTCCTGCAGGCGGAACCGGATGTCCTAGACTTGAACCGGGCGGCAGAGGCTCGACTTGACGCAGAGTGCGCGGATGCCGCTCTCATCGACGCCCTCCTACAAGCGGAACCGGGCGTCCTGGACTTGAACCGGGCGGTGGAGGCTCGACTCGACGCGGAGCGCGCGGATGCCGCTCTCATCGACGCCCTCCTGCAGGTGGAACCGGACGTCCTGGACTTGAACCGGGCGGCGGAGGCTCGACTCGACGCGGAGCGCGCGGATGCCGTTGCCATCAAGGTCCTCCTGCAAGCGGAACCGTACGTCCTCGACTTGAACCGGGCTGTGCTCTCGCCCGTGCAGAGTGCCCGCACGCTCCGCTTGAATGCTTAGCTGGAGGCCGAGGACAACCACGGTGTGGAGACACACGTCGGCAGCGACGGCTGGTTTGCGCCGGTAGCCAAAGACGACGAGGCCGTCTCTTTCCGCAAGCAGTGATAGTTTTTCTTTATGTTATTGTTTTTATGGATCTTTTGCTGTGTAAAAACATATATTTGTTATGCAAGTCGCCTGACTTGGGTCAGTCTACCATTTCAGGCGGTTGGATGAATATCCTACGTCTCCTAACCCTTCTTTCCTTCTTCCTCACCTCTTCTTCTTCCCCAACAGAACACCGCACGGGCTGTACGGATACTCCCCAACATGCGGTTGGATAAACATACTCTATGAACGAAAATTATGTGTCAGTGATAGGATGGCTGAGTTTGGTTTGTTCACATGCGACAACACGTGTTAGTGAGGGTGCGTTCCCTTGGTTGGGTTTGCAGCGTGCAGGAGCGATTGTGTGAGGGTGTGGTGCGACCGCGGCGTGCAAGAGCAATCGTGTGAGGGTACGGTGCAACCGCGATAGCCGTGCGCAAGTGTACCTCCTTCTCATTTTGAAAACTTTAGGCAAGCTTGGCAAAAATGTGTGGCGAAGTTTGGCAATGCAAGGCCTAGACCCAAACAGGATAAGTACGTATGTACTAGGAGTACTAGTGTTAAAAAAGAAAGGCGGGGTTTTCCTTCGCGGGATTTAATCAATACAAATCCTTGTTTCACGTGTCAATTAATGCGTATTTGTTTCTCCAAGTACCAAAGAACTAACCATCTCACTCCTCATCGCTTGATTAATGCAGCGCCATGCAAACCAACCTTCTCACTTCCGCATGCATGCAGGGGATATTAATGTCCTTGGTTGCTAACCCCATCAATTTTGCCTCGATTAGTGTTAGTGGCCCTTTGCAAATTGTAATTTTGATATACTGGACTTGTGTACAAAAAAATGGAGGTAGTAACTATATTTGACTTCCTTCCCCATTGCGGTGACATCGACGATATCTTTTTTTTGTTTGTGGTTTGGCGAAGTGCGTTCGACAGAGAACACCATTGAGGGAGACCACGTAAGTCGTTTGCAAGTGCCACCTGCAAGCCGAGACAACCGCCTTATTTGCATCCAGGAAGTCCTTTACTAGTACTACTAGGAGTACTAGTGCGGTGAGATGGTTTCTCGAAGAAGACAGTGGAGAAGCGGAGTCAACGAAGAGTGAAATGATGGTTGCTTCATCCGTGCTTTTGTGATTTGACGCCTCACTGCTTTGTGATTTGTGATAGAAGGGACAGGGGAGTAGACTTTGTGCTCTATACTGTACTACATGCGTCCAAGCATGGGAGAAAGAGGACAGGCGTTGCATTTTTCTATTCCTTCAATCAATCAATCAGGGAGCTTCGGTTCCATCTTTTTGGCTTTGGCAACACCGTCCACAATGGTTCCCACGATGCCAAAAGCTATTTTCACATTTGGCTACACATTGTGGATGCCCTTAACCGTACCGCTTGGTTTTGCTCCTGTGTGTTATCTATACAAATCTCAATTATATTGATCTAAAATATTATAGAATCAAGATTAGTAAAAAGGAGGTGATTATTTGATTGGATTAAAGGAGAGGATTCAAGGAGAGGATTAGGCCCACCCCACCTGAAAATCAGGGGGGCGTATATAGATTAGATGGAAAGTATACATAGCAGCTATGTAGCCCTTTGTAAGTCTAGGATTAGGCTTCTTATTTTCAGAGGACATTGTCCTGGTGGTTTGCTAACATGTGGTCCCATGTGTCAGTGCTTTACCAAGCCGATCCGCGTCCCACACGAGGCAGAACAATGGCAGAAGCAACACGTGGTTAAGTTGAAGAAGATGAGGGAGAAGCGGATTCAGCAATGAGTGAAATGATGGTTGCTTCGTCCCTCCAACTTCTTTTTTTAGCATTATTACTTCATCCCTCCAACTTAACAGTGGGAAAGGTGCATCTTTGTGATTTGACGCCTCATTGCTCATTACTACGCCGGCGCCATGACTGGGGTGCTTCACCCCGGCTGCTCTGCACTGTATTCCGGTATGACACGTGGACCCGGTAGCTTGATGTCCCACATGTCGGCGAAAGGGACTAGAAGATTTATGAAAGCGAGCGCTCCACTCTTACGACGAAGGAGTAGACGACACGACGACCCAGTGAACTGTCACTTGTAATGTATAGTACTATAGTTTTGCTGTTTCGCACGATCCATCGATACAAACCCGATTAAACAGGAAAGGGCGGGATTTTTCCCGCGCGGTAGATGATACTGGCCATACATTTCAAAGGCAATTTTAATGTATGCAAACTGAATAATTATAAGTAACAATATGATATCTAGTAAAACTAAAAACACATATGATTTATTGTGTTAGAGTGTAGTAGTAGTGCTATATTGCATAGTTGTTAGATGTAACATGCGAGAACGTGTAGAGATGTAGTTTTGGAGGGCCTACAAAGAGAAAAGCGTAATACGGTCACCGAACTTCAGAATAAGCTAATTGCGGTCACTATATATGTTTTGTGGTGATTATACGGTCACTTGCTCACAGTTCAGCATCGGATTATACTCTGTTGACCGGCCAAATAGTCTACATGGCACCATGTTGACTAGTTAAATTGACCACGTTCCTTGTGGGTCCCACCTCTCAGTTTGCATAGGAAAATGTCAGATAAACACAAATTTATGCATGCGCGACAAGGCTCCAACCCGTGCGCGGGAATCACCTGGTTGTGTATGTGTCTGTCAGGGCCTGATATGTGCGCATGCACGTGTAGGTTGAGCACTTGAGCGTGAGAGTGTGTGTTGGTCGTGTGGTGTACTAGTGTGTGCATGCATGCGTGCGTTTGTGCATGGCTGCGTGTGTACATGTGAGTGTTGCGTGCATGCGTGGGTGCATGTGTTTGTGTGAGTGTTGCATGGATGCAGTTCATGTGCATGCGTGCGTGTGTGTATAATCACCACACCATCTCATGTGTGTTAAAACAAACGGCTCAGCATACAAATACAAGGCCACCTTGTCCGTTGTGCCCGCGGTCATGACTTCGAACCACCGTCCAAATAGTTTTTTGTCGTTTGTTTTCATTCTTACTAGCAAGATGCCCGTGCGTTGCACGTAACATCAAGATGCATTTGTATGACTTGTTTATCTTGTGAGAGAAAAGGATGAACGAGGGAAGGCCTTATTTGCAAATGTGGAGAGGTGTGTGGGTACCTTTTTGCAAAATAGCCATAGTTTCTTTCCTATCCGTCAGATATAAATCGGATGACCTATATTGCAGGATGGCAGGCACACCATCATCACCAACTCTGGTTTTATAAGAGTGTATTTTATGTATTTTATAAGAGTGTAGATGTAGAGTAGATACAAGTCGATAGGTGGGCACGATGGTAGTGAGATAATGTGATGCAACACTAGAGGTGCCACGTGGAGCGTTTAACTGGTCAACTAGTCATGTCATGAGCAAATACAGAGTTGTACGGTGAGCCCGTGACTGTATAACAACCACTAAACGTAAATGGTGACCGTAATGAGTGGATTCTGAAGTCCAATGTATGTATCGTACTTTCGCTTCAATTCCAATGTTCGTCATTGCATATATCACGAGAGAAAGATAAAACATGCGTGAATTTTCTAGGGGCTTACTTTTAGAGGACCCGGAGATAGTTTTGTGTGCATACGTGAAAGGGGCGTAAAGGGGGGGTATGCGATGGAGAGAGATGCTCTTCGTTTCTCTTTATTATGACTAACTTTGTATATAGTATAAAAATATACAAATTCACAGTGCAGAATAAAAATCATTGTGGGCACCATGCAATGCAAATTAGCGTTCGTACTCCTCCATATAACTTTGTAATGTTGTATATATGTAGATACTCTAAAATAATTTTTTGCCACACTTTATTCAAAAGGAATGTTGTATGCGAAATAAACGTGAAGAGAGGGCTTTTTAGATCAATGGGGTACATGATGTAACCTGTGTGAATGTGTAGTTGATGCATTTGGCGGGGCCTAGAGAAGTATGTGTGTGTATTACGTATTCG
>NC_057807.1:559499586-559535393 GCF_018294505.1 Triticum aestivum
GAGAGACGAATATGACATCATGACAAGAGGTTCCATTCCCTTGAGTGTGTATACGCAAGGGGGGAGGGAGTAGAGGCACCAGGAGAAATTTTCTGTGTGTGTGGTGTTTGTATTGGTATGTGTGGGTGTGAGAAGATAATGAGACGTGGGGGTAGAGGGTGTGTCACTGCGTGAGGTCCGGTGGGTCAAGGTGAGGCCCTTCGTTTGGTTCCATCCTGCGCCACATTGGTCGGCCCATGACGCATTTAGGAAGACCCATGGATGACTAGTCGTACAAGACAAAGATAGCAGAACTGTGAAGGACTCTCTGTCCACTGACAAAGCCGGCTAGGATTTGTAACCCTAGGTTCTCCGACTAAGGTAACCCCTTTATCTCTGATATTACTATTCATCCAACCTAACTTTAAGGGGCATCCGACAAAATGCTCTGCTAGAATCATACTCGTCGATTAGGAAGAGAGGTGTGAGACAATGCATGAGAGACAGGCGTAAAGTTAATGTGTGTACATGAGATGCGTAGGCAGGTCCATGTATATAGAAAGGGTTGATGAGGATTGTGTGTGTGTATGTTTGTGAGAGGAAGAGTGCTTGTAATAAAGGTTAGTGAAAACAATTGTAAATGGTTACGAGAGAGAGGGAGGGTTATATCTAGAGCATGTGTGCGAGAAAGACACCTCGGGAGAGAGTGTGTGAGCATGTGTGAGAGACCACCGATGGAGAGTGAAACTACATGTAAAAGACTGCTCTACACATTGATTAAAGATATAAATTGTATCCAAATATTAGGATGGGATCATGATATTTGCAATTCGTGTAAGGAACGGTCATTGATCCATCAAACATCTAGATTCTATCGAATTTGAGCATGTCTATGTTATTATTCGACACAATTGATCCACATAGTTAGTATTTTGAACTCCAGACAATGCATCGCTTTAGCAATCGAATATAAACGTGAGTATAGTTCATGTTGTGCGTGTAAAGCACATTATACATACGAAAGTTACACAATGGACATTATAAATAGCTACCTATGAACTAGCATACATTTGAATTCAACTTAAGGTGGTTTAAAAAATCGAATTCAACATGAAGTCCATTCAATTATTTGAATTTAATATCATGGCATTTGTAAACCATACCTAAATTATGGGGGCACCAATCTTTGCTCTGATTTTGAACATAATAGCATATGTAGTCGTGTACAAAATAGATTCAAATTTAGCTCCTCCATTCCAAAATAATCGTAGTTACAGGATTTTCAAGTGTCAAAAATTCAAAAAGAAGCGGATAATTTAATGAGGTTTTTAAACATACAAGGTCAAATATAACGTTGTCTATTTAGGTCAATCCTCATAGTTCAAGAGTACTCTAAACATGAATGCTTGTGTTTCAAAATTTCGAACGAAGCGCCAAAAGAGCCTCTACTCGCCCGAAACCGCGTGAGACCAATGTTTGGTAGTACAAGGAAATTACTTTTCTAATAACTCCGACCCATGAAACCTACTGGACCGACGTCCAAAGGTCTAAACCGGGGTAGGTTTGTAGCTTCATCTAGACGCCACGCAACCGCCTCCGAAAAAAATTCATTGTCAGGACCCCGATTCTATGCCACACTGATCTAGCATGTAACACTGCATATCACTTTGCGGCCTCACGCACGGTATTCCCACGGGTGTCGCCTTACCATGCCCTGGACCGTTTGCGCCTTTTGGCACACGTATATGATAATGTCGCTAGCATCCATATGACAAAGTACCCGGGCTGACATGGCTAGTCGTGAACCCAAAGTGGCACTAACTTACAGGGACAGGCATACATGACCCAGCATCGAACGTGTCGGTCATCAGCGAGTGAATCCGGGCTGTAGCAACTGGGCTAGCAGGACTCCGGTAGACGCCGCGTGACATTTTCCCGAAGGGACAGACACAGGAACGAAGAAGGACACATGCCGGCCAGCCTAAGTGTTCCGGAGCAGTAGCAAGCTACAAGGGCTCAGTGTAAGCACTAGGAGACATTTCCCGGTAAGAGAGGCTACTAAGGATAAACAACTAGATAGTCAGATCCCACACATAGCAATACACATTACACGTACGCATAACATGCAAGTATGTGCTGTACAACATGGCATCACAGCATAAAGGCTCAGAAGAGCCATCATAGCATATATTACAAACAGGGGTCACATGACCCAACATTCAGAGCACACAAGCAACAAGCGGAAGTATTACATGTCTGAGTACAGACATCTACAAATGAAAAAGGCTGAAGAGCCTGACTATCTACAATATCCGATCAAGATCGTAGCTGAGGTACAAGCTACTTGTCGAAGTCCATGAGAACACTAGTAAGACCGAAGTCTCCGCTGCAAAAACATAAATAAAGCAACATGAGTGCAAAGGTACTCAGCAAGACTTACGTCAGATCCTATCATACATGCATTTGTATCAAGAGGGTAATGTGGGGTTTAGTTGCAGCAAGCCAGCTTTGACTCTGTGGCTAACCTGTTCTACGACTACCAACACTTCTTTGAGGTGATATGGCGCACACGAGTCCACTAATCACCACACAATACACTACTATGGATTCATCCCCGTCTCCCTACGAGAAGGCCATCCATAGCACTCACACTTGTCTTGAGCATTTTATAGTATCCACTTCAAGTTGTCTATGTACCATGTAAGCATCCAAGAAGTCCATAACCGCGGACCCGGCTATTCGAATAGATCATGTTAACCCTGCAGGGGTGTACTTCTTCACACACGCTCTCGCCACTTACCGCCATGTACACGTCATGTATCTCGGCAACCTTCAAGCAGAAGCCTGGCGAGGGTGTCGGCCATGACCTGACTAACCACACAAGACTCTAGTCCAGGTTTATCGCCTATTCGGGTTCCATCCGTAAGGAGATCCGACCGGGGTGTCGCTCACGGCCCCAAATGATGTGAGCAGGGTTCCCAAGCCCACCATCCGGGTGCCACTTGGTACACCGTGCCACTGTGCCTAGTCTGTCCCAAGCCCACCTGGCCAGGTGCCACTTGGTAGACTACTAACACTACCTACAAACACCAGAAACTAGTTGCAACTCCTGGACAGAGATCAAGTTGGTTAATAAGCCGAGAGGGGTCGAGTTACCGGAACCCAATGTGTGGTAGTATCGAGTCATTGGATGACATACACAGAACTCAGTGCTTAAGGACGGTTCCAGTGAGACAACCCACCATGTACTCCTACATGGCCTCTCACCGCTACCTTTACCAAATCGTGTTCACACGTTCACTCTCAGCATCAGAACATAGAGCACTGTACTCCAATTCATTCCCAATGAATCAGACCTGACACACTCTAAACAATAGCAGGCATGGCATGGTAGGAACACAACAATGGCTTCAATCAACTCCTACACATGCTAGTGGGTTTCAACTATTTACTGTGGGCCTGTGGCAATGACAGGTCATGCAGAGGAATGGGTTCAACTACCGCAGCACAAAGTAGCAGATGAATCGTTGTTGTCCTAATGCAACAACTGAGAGCAGGAGAGAGAGAGTAGGATTGTATCGAAATGAACAAGGGGGTTTGCTTGCCTGGTAGATCAACAAGGGAGGCACTGCTTCACAAACAGGTACTCTGGAACAGTCTCCGGAGCAGGACCTATCGAGAAGGAACGGTGCCAACAATCAAAACACAAGCATATGCAACAAAATGATGCATGAACATGGCATGAAGATGTGATGCCGTTTGAGCTAATGCAACTAGTATTCAATTTGAATGAAGTCCATTTGAACCAAGGGTTCAATGCAACTCCAAATTAAGCTCTTATATATGCCATTTTAGTGTTTCACTTATGAAGTAGGTATAAGTTGGTTTTTCATGCATTAAACTAGTACAGATGGAAAGATTGCATTTTTCTGATAATTTTTCATATATAAATTATTTCAATCTGAGTTACAGTTGAATTTCTATGATTTTTTGAAGTTTTGCTAATTTTCTGGAATTCCTGATTTAATTTAAATCCAGAAAATAAATAATTGTGTCAGCACTACGTCATGCTTGCGTCAGCAAGTCAACAGCGCTGACTGGTCAAACCTGACGTGTGGGGTCCACACGTCAGTGACACGGGTTAAACAGGGGAGTTAGTTTTAACTTAATTAAAGGATTAGTGGCACTGGGCCCACTGGTCAGTGTCAGGGGGTTAAATAAGCGGTGATTAGCACTAAGCTAATCACCTGACGGGCCGGACCCACCTGACAGGCTGGCGCGGTCAAGGCGGTCAACCCCACTGGCGTTAAGCCGCCAGCGAGGCCCGAAACGGCGGAGCGCCGCGGAAACGGGCTACGGTGCCCCGTTCGCAGCGTGGCTGGGCTCGTTTGAGAGCCCAGAACAGCGCGCGTCAGGCGGTGGTGCCAGCCGGGCCTGGGGTGGCCGGAGGCGACAACGAGGAGCTCGGCCGCGGCGGCCGGAGCTCGGGTGAGGCGCGAGCTGCGCTGTGGTGCGCGTGTGGGAGAGTTGGAGTGCTGGTGTGTGCGTGCGCGATGCGGCGAGGGCGATGGACACACCCGGTGGACTAAAAGGTCGCCGGAGGCGCGTCGGCGGCGAGCACAGGCGGCGGCGGTGCGGTCGAGCTAGGTGCAGTCACTATGGCGTGCGAGAAGGAGAACGGAGAGGGGGAGAGTGGCCAGGGGGATCGGGGCGGCACCAAGAAGAAGCATCACGGCGTCGCGCTGGCAGGGGAGGCAGGCAGGCGAGCTGGTGGCGTGGCGCTCTGCCCGTGCGCGCACGTCGGCCACACGCCTGGCCGACTGGCGCCAGGAGGGCAACGGCGATGGTGGGCTGGGCCGGCCTGGCCGGCCCAGGCCGCACAGTGCCAGGCTGCACAGGGAGGTAAGCACCAGGTAGGTTTTCTCATGTTTTGTTTTTCTTTTCTATTTTTGACATTTGTTTTGATTTAACAAAAATACTAAATCATTTTATCTTTTTATGCCAATTTTTTAGGAGCTAGTTATATTATTCTAGAGCTCCTCAGCCACTAGCATAATTATTGGACATATATTATATATATAACATATATATATCCAAAGCAAAATAATTACTGGATTAATCCAAATTCCCAAAATAAATACTTATGAGCTCATTAAAAATATTGGTTTGATTTTTATCTCTGTCCAATATTTTCAGAGAGCAACATGAGCATTTTCTTGGACCTTTTTGGAGCAATTTTTTATTTGGGTCATTTCTAAAAATGATTCTAAGGGTTTCACAAATCCTCATTTCAAATTTAGATGAAATTTAAACATGATGCACACACGACTAGCTAGCCTTGAGCATACCAGAACTAGGGATGTGACATTCATACACAATGGCCGCCTAAGCACACATGCGCGCGGCCTAAATTGCTCCCGCCCACTATTTGGGACACCCGGGATTACCATCCTACCCCCGACCCGCAGTAGGTCCGAAATTTAAGAGGGGGGCAAAGTTTGTACTTTCCCCAAATTTCAAACAAGCGCGTCCCATCTTCTGTTCAAAAAAGGCAAAAACAAGCGCGTTCCAGACCGAAACATGGTCCCCCCCACCCGTCTGATTCCCCATTCGTACTTCGTGGGCGCCAAAACTACCTCTCCACCAGCCGCGAAACCTCGGCGTCCTCCGTGCGCCACCCCATCCCACCCATCAACCGCCGCCCTCCTCCATCACGCCGGAGCCGATACCCCGACGTCGGCGTCCACTGCAACCTCTACCGCAACGCCCTCCACGGCTAGTAGTTGAAGCTAAGGCCGACCAGTCCGTACCTGAGCCAGTTCAACCACGCTGTCCCGCGCCTCACTGCTGCCGCTCCAACTTCGCCACCGTCCATCGCACCGGAGCTGTTCCTGCTATGTCGTCCTTCGCCGCCTCGGATCTGCTTCCCCTCCGCCGATATACGGCCACAGCAACAGAGTCAACAATTTGGCCATGGGTTTGTCCAAGGAACAACGGCTCTCCAAAACATCGGTTCCCCCAGGAAAAACAAGAAGATCGCTGCGACATATCGACACCACACTTGCAACCGATACGGGTACTCCTCTTCCCTTATTCATGCAAATCTTACGTTTCTGCTTGCACGGTATTCATCCCACAGAAGACACTAGTTGACCGCTTCTTCTTCATACTAGATGTTCCTAGTAACTCGCGATGCACACGGTTTCTCCTCATATACTATTTCACCTTAGCTAGAGGTCCGTCGCCCCCCTGAATTTCAATTTCTGGCCAGTTGATTCCCAATTAACGGAAGCATTCCCCAGCGTAACAGGCGCTAGTACGCCTATTACGCCGGGGAAGCAGCGCCTTGGTGTTTATCTTAGGGGCGTGCGCGGCCTAGATCTACTTGCGCCCGATCTGGAGACTGGAGGTCGGCCAGGATTAAAGGGATGTCCTGGGGGTGCTGCCAAGCACGGCGGTGGTGTGAGGTCGAGGGGAAGGCGGGGTGGCGGAGGCAGGGGTCTGGGTCGGTGGTCGCTGGCGGTTCGAGAAAGATCGTCAATAGTGACTGGCGGGAGGTAGACGAAGGCCATCTGCCCGTTCCTTATAGATCAGACGGTTCATTAAAAAAATTGACTGGCCTATTTATTTTCAGTCGACTGTTATCTTAGATATGACCACATGTGGTGGTGTGTTGGAGGAGTACCTGCATTTCCTGTGCTCATATATTACAAAATCATACGGAGTAAAATCTAATTTTGTTTGCCATGCAATGTTGTAGAGCTATCATATGTCTCATGTCATTTATTTTCAGCCACCTGCTATCTGCTACTTTTACAGTGCACTAGTTCTGCACACACTTCACCCATACTCTCACTATTGTGTTTTTATGCAAGGGTATTTCAGAGTCTGTCGAAAGAGAAGCCGCAAAGAAAAGAGAGAAGTCGCACCAGCTTTCTTCGCGGGTATGCATGACACGTTACAGCGCTATAAAGGGTGCAGTGTCAGCAGATGGAGATGGTAAATGTAGCTCTGGAGTTGATGACCTCGCTCGCAATGAACCACCATCCTAGGTGCTTGCTTTAACTTCACGGTTTTATATGTGGTTGCATGTTCCATATGGTGTCTAGCTTGTATTCGAAAGGCCGAAGTCGGTCTGATAAGGAAAGATATATTTTTACATGAACCACCATCCCGTGAGACAAATAGCTAGTCAGGGCACTGGCCGAGCCAGTGACAAGCCCAACAAAGATAGGCATCACCTGGAAGCCAACTAAAAAGCTGCGATGGTGGCGAAGCAGCCCGCTTCCCACCAGGCTCTCAGGTCCTAGATGATCATGCTCACCACTCTAGCCGGATGTCTAGCTTGTATTGCTTCCAATTTGGTTAAATTGCATCTGCTTAGCTTACACATTATACCTTTGAATATGACATGCCTTTTTGTTTTTGGTACATACTAGTACATCTGTGTATTAACCATGTTCTTACATCAAACTAATGTTCTTGTGTATCCCTCATCAATCACTTATGACGAGGCTGGCAGGTAAGGGGACTACTCCTCATTTAAAGAATGCAGTGTCAGCCTCCCGACATGATTCTCAAGAAACAGAAATGCTAGATGAAGATAGTGAACGTAGCTCTGTAGTTGATTATAGCATTTCCCCCACACTAGCATCGCAGGTGCTTGCTCTAACTTGGTAGCGTGATATGTGGTTGCATGTTGCATATGGTGTCTAGATTGTAATTCTTCCAATCTGGTTAAACTGCATGTGCTAGTCTGCTTAGCTTATACATTATACCTGTTAATGTGACATGCCTTCCTGTATTTAGTACATAGTACATCTGTCTATTAAGCATGTCCTTACATAAAACTATTGTTTTTTTGTATCCCGCATCAATCAATAAGACGAGACACCTTTAGTATATGCAGTGCGATATTAGTTGCATCTTTCATATGATTTATAGCATGCGCTGCTTCTGATTTATTGAAATTCCATTTATGATGGGACGCTTTTAACTTGGTAGAGTCATATTGGTTGCATCTTTCATGTGGTGTCTAGCTTGCATTGCTTCTTATTTGCTGGAATGGTTTTTGCTTAGTTTACACAAACAGTTGTGAACATGCCATGCCGTCCTGTTTTTCGTACATATTCCATCCTGGTATCATGTGTTTGCCTTACATCAAAGTAGTGATTGTCAGTATCATGCATGAATGAGTTCTGAAGAGAGAATTTTATTGCTTCTTCTTATTGGTTTTACTTGAAGATTCAAAATCAATAAAGCGGAAGGAAGTTAGCAAGGCAACGGATAAAGGTGCTCCTTCCATACGGAGGGCCTCTACAGTTTCTACTCCTCCACACCCCCAAGATGATTTCCAAGACAACACATGCATAGACACTCAACAAAGTTGTGTTTATGATGAGCACGTCTCCCCTAGTGCAGCATCACCGGTGCTACCTCTAACTTGGCACTGTTATATGTGGTTGCATGTTATGTGTGATGTCTAGCTTGTATTGCTTCTATTTTTGTTGAATTCCATCTGCTTACTTTACACATTATACTTGAATAAGACACGTGTTCCTGTTTCTAGAACATACAATATCTGTCTATCACGCCATGTTCTTACATCAAATTACTATTGTTGTGTAACCTGCAACAATCACTTATCATAAGACACGTTTGACTTCAGAGTGTGATATAGGTTACATCTCACATTCTTTTCTAGGTTGTACTACTAATTTGTTGAAATGGCACTTATGACGAGACAGTTTTAACTTGGTAGAGTGATATTTGTTGCATCTTTCATATGGTGTCTAGCTTTCATTGCTTCTAATTTGATGAAATGCCTTCTCCTTAGTTTACACATCATAAGCTGTGAATATGCAATCGCACTAATGACGAGAGACCTCTAACATGGTAGTGTGATGTTGTTTGCATCTTGCATATGATTTATTTCTTGTACTGCTTCACATTTGTTTAAACGCCATTTATGATGAGACACTGTTAACTTGGCAGAGCGATATTTGTAGCATCTTTCATATGGTGTCTACCTTCCATTCCATTGCTTCTAATTTGGTGAAATGTCTTCTTCTTAGTTTACACATCATAGTTCTGGTTATCTCTTTCGTCCTGTTTTTCATACATATTACATCCTCCTATCATGTGGTTGTCTAACATCAAAGTTCAGTTCACCTGCATCACGCATCAATTTGTTCTGAAGAACTAAATTGTTATTCGTTTTTCTTGTCGGCTTGACTTAACTTGGCACAGAGAAAGAGGAAGAAACACATAATGGCAGGGAATGAGAAGCGGATGAATCCTGCAGATTCTGCTGGTACTGATGGTGCAATAGAAGGTCAAAGTCCAGCGGAAAATTCTACAAACACGCCATCCCATGCTACATGAGCTGCAAAAAAAAGCCAAACAGAAACAAATAGTTGCCACCAAACAAGCAGAGACAGCCCTAGTTCTTGCAACACCTACCATAGTACTACCAGCTGCACGACTTACTCATGCATCAACTGAGCTAGCAGCACGTTCCCAAGCTCCCTTTCCACCTGACACTACTTCCCAAGCACTCTTGACACAAGACAAGTTGGCAATATCAGATGAATCTTGTGAGCTTCAACAGCAAGAAGGTAGTTGCTGCAGCCAAGTTACAGTTGCATGCTTCTTTATATGTAGTCTCACACTTTGATGTACACTAACACTTCCTATGTTCATTGTTGGACTAGCACCTAGGCGCAAGAGGAAACAAACATCAAGGATAATGCTCGATAGGTTACCTAAATCTAGAGGAGGAAGAATGGAGATCCGTTTTGAGGCAGGTTTAAAAAGGCCATGTGATGCTACAGAGTCAGCCAAGTTAGTATCAGAGGCAGCGGTTGCCATTAGGTGTCATGTACGTATCCTCCCAACATGGATTCAGTACGGGAATGACAAAGAAGAAACCCAGTTCAACACCTTCCTCGACCATTTATCTGTAAGTATGGTTATGTATGGAAACTAGTAATATCGTCTTGCTCTGTCCCATACTTTCTAGGTTGCTGATAATGAGACTCCCATAATTTTCAACAGATGAGGTTCAAGTTGGATAGCCAAGATGATGCAACCATACAAGTTTGCACCCATGTTTTCAAGTCTGCTCTGCGATAGTATCGGTATAACTTGAGGAAAACTCACTTTGAAGGCAAGGCTAATAGTGAACTTTCCCAAACATCTCCATTGGAAAATATATCAGATGAAGACTGGAGGGGCCTTGTTAAACACTGGTCTGATCCGAAGTATCAGGTACATTATATATATGTGATCAGATCACATGTTGAAGTCCTATTTACGCATGTGCCACACAAATCTATCTTCTTGTAGGTGAACTGTTCAAAGAACAAGGCCAACCGTACGAAAGTGAAATTCCGACAGACGACAAGATCTCGTAGCTATATTGCACACTGCGAGGCTCTTGTAATTAGCTGTTTTTTCACTCTTTTCGCTGTACCATATTATCAGATCTATATTGACTTGTTCGAAATGCAGAGGAAAGCCCGCAAGGACCAAAAAGTACCTGAACCAAATGCTGTGGAAATCTTCAAGGACTGTCACAGCAGCAAGAAGAAGGGCATGACTACACCAGTCAAAGCCGCTGTTGTAAGTCCTTAATCCTCATGCCTTTTGACTACTACTTACTCTGACTTGTGCCTTGAACTGCATGGTTTGCAGCCGATGTCTATTACTCTTTTCAATTTTATACACAATTGTCTTAGCGTATCATTGCACCTTACAAGGTTTAAAAGAGAGGAGTGATGTTCCTTTGACCTTGACCCGTAATCTATTTCTGTGCTGGACTTGCCCACACAACGTTACAATTGCCTGTTTGTCTGTTCTCAGTTGTTTTGTGATATGAATGATGTCATACTATGCTTACCGTATTATAAACTTCGTCTCTTTATCCTTAGCCCTCAATACAATGTGAAGAAATAGACAATACATTAGTGATGGTACATGGTCATATGTTTGGAACCTGGTTTTATTATGTACTTTGCAATAAAATACAACTAATATTTTACATGGGTTCACCAGAATAAGTTCTGTATATAGACCAAAGCTATTTTGTTTGGTTTTGCTGCCTCCTTAATATCTTCTGTTCTGGTACTACTAATGTAAAACCTCAACTTTTCAGCGAGCTATGGAAAAATGGTGGAACCGCCACCTTCTGAAGGTGGCGAGGCAACTATAACCACAATGTCAGCTCTTGCTGTAGTGGGTCAGTACCTGTCCACTAACAGTGCCAAAAGCACGTTCCTGCGTAATACTGGGTTGGTTGTTAAGGCAATATCGTCCAAACTGCCTCATGATCAAGATATGCAAGCTCAAAGCAATGTTGTATCTACGCTCCAGACACAAGTCCATTCCCTAACAGAGACCCTTTGTGAAACAAGGAGAGACATTGTTCGATGTCGTCAAGATATGCATGGTTTTGAAACCAGACTATCAGACATTTCCTATATTGTTCAGGAGCCTAGGGGAAATGAAGGCGAGGGTTATGGTGCTCCATCGGACAATACATCATGAAAACGTAACAGTCAGGTCAAATGAACTGAGCTTCTGAACTTCTGGTGGTGCATTTATCTGCTAGACTGTTAAGTTTTATCCCAACCTTCCTTTTGTTATATAGTTGTAATTTGTTTTGGTGCGATACAAAATTTATTCTTAATGTGCAGCCACCGGCTGAAGAAAACAGCAAGCCATTTTTGTATAGTGTAGGGTGTTCCCTATATTTGCACTGGTGGCGATCTTTGATGCCGAGTGGATGTAATCTGTGCAATCGCCTTAATAGCCTAGCGTTAGTTTCAGCCTTATTTATTTCCTAGTCTTCTTTTTCCCTGGTTTGCTAGTGGCCGCAACTACCATGGGCCATATACGGGTCGTAGGATCCATGGGTCTCCTATGGGCCGTCGATAAATGGGCCTCCAACAGGGTCGTAGAATCGGTCGGCCTCGGGCCATCGGATAAATGGGTCTACATGGGCCGTAAACGGGCATAATTGGTATCGGCCCAGCACGGTAATGGGTCGTTAATAGGGCGTAGGACAGCAAAGGCTTAATTCTGTCACAGGCATAACGGGTCGTTAATGGGCCACAATATAGGATGGGCTGGAAACAGCGCAACGGGTTAACAGGCCAGAAACGGGCCGACTCTTGCCATGAGCCAAATTTGGCCCATTAGGGTAACTGGCCAGTAACGGGCCGACTCTTGCCATGGGCTGAATTTGGCCCATTAGGGGAACAGGCCAAAGACGGGCCGACTCTTGCCATGGGCCGAATTTGGCCTATTAGGTTAACATGCCAGTAACGGGCCGACTCTTGCCATGGGCCGAATTTGGCCCATTAGGGGAATAGGCCAGTAACGGGCCGAAAGTAATCGAGGGCCGAAAAGGAGCCCAAGAACGTATGGGCCGTCAATAGGCCGAAAGCTAACAGGGATGGAAACGGCCCATGTAAATCACGGGTTGTTAACGGGTACAAAGAAACTTACTATTCATTATGGGCTAGAGTCACCGTGGGCCTATACAGGGCCGAAAGATACGATGGCCTCATATGGGCCGAAAGACGTCGTGGGCCATACATGGGCCGAAAGTGAAATGGGATGGTGTTATATTCGACGGCCCACATGACGTTGTTGGGCTGATTTCCTTCAAGGCCTAATGGGCCGTGAGTTAACGGTCCGTAAAATGGGCTATTTGCGAAGAGACCGTTAACAAGCTTTTCATGGGCCAGCCCGTTAACTTTTGACCAAGTCAAATGGGCCGGCTTTGTAAGCTAAATGGGCCAGTGGTGGGCCGTGGCATGTGTCGACATATCATAGGCACCTATCTGACCCACTAACGAGCTGACATGTGTTTCGTCCGGCCAATAAGAATTTTACACGTGGAAATTTCCCGTTGGTCGGGGTTGTTAACGGGTTATCAGATCCAAAACCCGACCCGATAGCTTAACGGTGTTCCGTTACGGTGGATGCCACGTGTCGGTCACCCTTGACGAAAGCACTTTTGTGACGCGTGATTTATCGTCATGGAAGTGGACACTTCCGTGATGATAATTTTGGTAATGTCATGGAACACTTCTACGACAGCACATGTATGACTATCTTGATTCTGTCATAAATTTGTCATGGATGTACATGCATGACAAAAAACGCGACCTACTGTGACAAACACGTATCATCACGGAAGTGTATTTTTTTCGGACTGTGTGGTTTGGCAAGAAACTAAAGTTGTCGTTTCTTAAAGTTTGGGGCTGCGATGCTTATGTGAAAAAACTACAACCTGATAAGCTCGAACCCAAATTGGAGAAATGTGTCTTCATAGGATACCCAAAGGAGACTATTGGGTACACCTTCCATCACAGATCTGAAGGCAAGACTTTTGTTGCTAAATTCGGATCCTTTCTAGAGAAGGAGTTTCTCTGGAAAGAAGTGAGTGGGAGGAAAGTAGAACTTGATGAGGTAACTATACCTGCTTCCTTATTGGAAAGTAGTTTATCACAGAAAACTGGTTCGTGTGACGACTACACCAATTAGTGAGGAAGCTACTGATATTGATCATGAAACTTCAGATCAAGTTACTACCAGACCTCGTAGGTCAACCAGAGTAAGATCCGCACCAGAGTGGTACGGTAATCCTATTCTGGAGGTCATGTTTCTTGACCATGGCGAACCTACGAACTATGAGGAAGCGATGATGAGCCCAGATTCCGCAAAATGGCTTGAGGCCATAAAATCTGAGATAGGATCCATGTATGAGAACAAAGTATGGACTTTGGTTGACTTGCCCGATGATCGGCAAGCCATCGAGAATAAATGGATCTTCAAGAAGAAGACTGACGTTGATGGTAATGTTACTGTCTACAAAGCTCGACTTGTTGCAAAAGTTTTTCGACAAGTTCAAGGGGTTGACTACGATGAGACTTTCTCACCCATAGCGATGCTTAAGTCTGTCCGAATCATGTTAGTGATTGCCGCATTTTATGATTATGAAATATGGCAAATGGATGTCAAAACTGCATTCCTGAATGGATTTCTAGAAGAAGAGTTGTATATGATGCAACTAGAAGGTTTTGTCGATCCAAAAAGTGCTAACAAAGTATGCAAGCTCCAGCGATCCATTTATGGACTGGTGCAAGTGTCTCGGAGTTGGAATAAATGCTTTCATAGTGTGATCAAAGCATATGGTTTTATACAGACTTTTGGAGAAGCCTGTATTTACAAGAAAGTGAGTGGGAGCTCTGTAGCATTTCTGATATTATATGTAGACGACATATTGTTGATTGGAAATGATATAGAATTTCTGGACAACATAAAAGGAAACTTGAATAAAAGTTTTTCAATGAAAGACCTCGGTGAAGCTGCTTATATATTAGGCATCAAGATCTATAGAGATATATCAAGACGCGTAATTGGACTTTCACAAAGCACATACCTAGATAATGTTTTGACAAAGTTCAAAATGGATCAAGCAAAGAAAGGGTTCTTGCCTGTATTACAAGGTGTGAAGTTGAGTTAGACTCAATGCCCGACCACAACAGAAGATAGAGAGAAAATGAAAGATGTTCCCTATGCTTCAGCCATAGGCTCTATCATGTATGCAATGTTGTGTCCCAGACCTGATGTATGTTTAGCAATAAGCTTAGCAGGAAGGTACCAAAGTAATCCAGGAGTGGATCATTGGACAGCGGTCAACAACATCCTGAAATACCTGAAAAGGACTAAGGATATGTGTCTTGTTTATGGAGGTGACAAAGAGCTAGTCGTAAATGGTTACGTCGATGCAAGCTTTGACACTGATCCGGACGATTCTAAATCGCAAACCGGATACGTGTTTAGATTGAACGGTGGAGCTGTCAGTTGGTGCAGTTCTAAACAAAGCGTCGTGGCTGGATCTACATGTGAAGCAGAGTACATAGCTGCTTCGGAAGTAGCAACAGAAGGAGTATGGATGAAGGAGTTCATATCCGATCTAGGTGTCATACCTAGTGCATCGGATCCAATGAAAATCTTTTGTGACAATACTGGTGCAATTCCTTTGCAAAGGAATCCAGATTTCACAAGAGAACCAAGCACATCAAGAGACGCTTCAATTCCATCCGGGACCAAGTCCAGGTGGGCGACATAGAGATTTGCAAGATACATACGGATCTAAATGTTGCAGACCCGTTGACTAAGCCTCTTCCACGAGCAAAACATGATCAGCACCAAGGCTCCATGGGTGTTAGAATCATTACTCTGTAATCTAGATTATTGACTCTAGTGCAAGTGGGAGACTAAAGGAAATATGCCCTAGAGGCAATAATAAAGTTGTTATTTATTTCCTTATATCATGATAAATGTTTATTATTCATGCTAGAATTGTATTAACTAGAAACATAATACATGTGTGAATACATAGACAAACATAGTGTCACTAGTATGCCTCTAGTTGACTAGCTCGTTGATCAAAGATGGTTGTGTTTCCTACCATAGACATGAGTTGTCATTTGATTAACGGGATCACATCATTAGGAGAATGATGTGATTGACTTGACCCATTCCATTAGCTTAGCACTTGATCGTTTAGTATGTTGCTATTGCTTTCTTCATGACTTATACATGTTCCTATAACTATGAGATTATGCAACTCTCGTTTACCGGAGGAACACTTTGTGTGCTACGAAACATCACAACATAACTGGGTGATTATATAGGAGCTCTACAGGTGTCTCTGAAGGTACATGTTGAGTTGGTGTATTTCGAGATTAGGATTTGTCACTCCGATTGTCGGAGAGGTATCTCTGGGCCCTCTCTGTAATGCACGTCTCTATAAGCCTTGCAAGCAATGTAGCTAATGAGTTAGTTACGGAATGATGCATTATGTAACGAGTAAAGAGACTTGCCGGTAACAAGACTGAACTGGGTATTGAGATACCGATGATTGAATCTCGGGCAAGAAACATACCAATGACAAAAGGAACAACGTATGTTGTTATGTGGTTTGACCGATAAAGATCTTTGTAGAATATGTAGGAGCCAATATGAGCATCCAGGTTCCGCTATTGGTTATTGACCGGAGACATGTTTTGGAAATGTCTACATAGTTCTCGAACCCGTAGGGTCCGCACGCTTAAAGTTAGATGACGGTTATATTATGAGTTTATGTGTTTTGATGTACCGAAGATAGTTCGGAGTCCCGGATGTGATCACGGACATGATGAGGAGTCTCGAAATGGTCGAGACATGAAGATTGATATATTGGATGAATATATTCGGACACCGGAATGGTTCCGGGGGTTATCGGATGTATACCGGAGTACCGGGGGGTTACCGGAACCCCCCAGGGGGTTAATGGGCCTCATGGGCCCTAAGTGGAGAAGAGGAGGGGCAGCCAGGGCAGGCCGTGCCCCCCTCCCCCTCTAGTCCGAATAGGACAAGGAGGGGGGCGGCGCCCCCCCCCTTTCCTTCCTCTCCTCTCTCCCTTCCTTCCCCTCTCCTACTTGGACTAGGAAAGGAGGGAGTCCTACTCCCGGTGGGATTAGGACTCCTCCCTGGCGCGCCTCCTCCTGGCCGGCCGCCCCCTCCCCCTTGATCCTTTATATACGGGGGCAGGGGGCACCTCTAGACATAACAATTGATCCTTGAGATCTATTAGCCGTGTGCGGTGCTCCCCTCCACCATATTCCACCTCGATGATATTGTAGCGGTACTTAGGCGAAGCCCTGCGTTGGTAGAACATCATCATCGTCACCACGCCGCCGTGCTGACGGAACTCTCCCTCAAAGCTCGGCTGGATCGTAGTTCGAGGGACGTCATCGAGCTGAACATGTGCTGAACTCGAAGGTGTTGTGCATTCGGTACT
Source organism: Triticum aestivum (assembly GCF_018294505.1). NCBI lineage: Eukaryota > Viridiplantae > Streptophyta > Magnoliopsida > Poales > Poaceae > Triticum > Triticum aestivum. The sequence continues at coordinate 559,516,427 of NC_057807.1, forward strand.
TGATCGGCCGGATCGTGAAGACGTACGACTACATCAACTGCGCTGTGCTAATGCTTTTGCTTTTGGTCTACGATTGTACGTGGACAACACTCTCCCCTCTCGTTGCTATGCATCACCATGATCTTGCGTGTGCGTAGGATTTTTTTTGAAATTACTACGTTACCCATCAACCCGAAGCCACCTTGCGGCATCTGTCGACTCGCACCCCCCCTGTGAGAATACCACGACAGTTGGCGCCCGCGTGGGGCGGTACTATGCTACCGCACTGCTGCTAGTTTCACGGTCCGGGCGGGACCCTTTTCATCAGCACCGCCACACCGTCGCGCCGTCTCTCTGGTAGCACTCGGGGGCTCGACTTCAACATGCCCCCGAAGCGGCCGCGAGGGGCGGCGCGTCCTCCCCGTCCGCCTCTTCGTCATCACCATCGTTGCGACGTCGACTGTCCTTCCGCGCGTGCGCCGCTTGGGGGGCCTCGCTTCGGTCGGCCGTGTCCATCCACGCGCCGCTCGCATCTGCTTGCCTCCGCGTTACGCCCTGCTCCGGCCGAAACGTGCATTCGCTCCTCCACATACCATCTTTGCGAGCTAGCTAGATGCAATTCATACAATGGTCAAACCATTTGCCATACACGCTAGCCAGATGCGCCCCAGATAATGGCCATACATGCCTTGTACACGCCTCGTACAATAGCCGGATGTTCCTCGGATAATGGCCATGCACATCTCGCCTCTACTCTTCTCCAGTGCGTGCACGCAGCCGTGCTGACTCGCCTCCGCTCCTTCGCCGCCGGCCTCATCCTCCTCCGCGCTGTGTGTGAGCGAGGATCTGAGCCCCGCTGCTTAGCTGTCGGCTTCCTTAAGCTCCCTGCCAGGCTGATCCTCCACGGACGAGCTGTCGACTGCTCCGCCCCGCCTCCGCCCATGACCAGATGACCTCCCACCTGGTCCACTCCGCTTGGCCGCCTGCTCCACGCTCGCGGCCCGCGGCTCCGCCCGCATCGCTCTTCCCGTGCAGTCCCAGCCTCGGCCTCGTACGAGCTGCCTCGCGCCGTGCCAGCTTCCCCCTGTGCCTGCCTGTGCCGGCGGCACCCTGCTCTACCTCCGCCCGCCGCTCGTGTCCACCTTGCGCGCGCCCGCGCCTGCTCTAGCCGGCTCCGAGCACCCGTCGGGTCACTTCTGCCCATGGCCGGCGCCGGCTCCGCTCCGCCCGGCCTGTTCGCACGCCACTAGGGACGGATCCCCTCGCGTCCGCTCCCCGAGCGCGTCGTATCAACTCGCCGCGGCTCTTCACCAACCGCGCCGCATCACTCACGCTCCCCTCTTTGTGGTGCCGGGTCCACCTCGTGCCGCCGCCTCCAACCGGCTGCGGCTCCGGGACGGCATCCTGCAAGTCGGCTCCACCCCGCGTGTCTCGCTCCTCTGCGTCGAGTCGACCTCCGCTCCAGTCAGCTTCCCTGCATCCGCTTCCCGTACATCCCTGCGCCGGCTTCCGCGCGCCCTGTCCGGCTCCCGCCACCCGGCTGCGGCTCGTCCCGCCGCCCGGCGTCCGGCCTCCTCAGTCATCTCGCCGGGTCCGCCCCACGCCGCTCCTCGCCGGCTCCCGCGCGCCTGCTGGCTTGCCGCCCAGCGCTGGCCGGCTCCGCCTCCGACCTGGACCGCCGTCTCCGTTGTCGCACCGCATCCCGACCGCCGGCTTCTGCCGCGACCCTGAAGTATAATCCTAGTTGCTAGGTTCAGTTTACACTAAGTTGCATTAGCTGAATAAGTAGCCGGAAACGTGTGTATGTCCACGTCCGGTTCAGTCATCTTTTCTTCAGTTAGTTCAGTTAGCGCCGGCAAGACCGCTTCCATGGAATGGCGTGGAGCTGCAGCGGTTTGACGGTGGCGTAGTTACTCGCGCAAACTTAGCATCGTGGGATGGCACGATCAGTAGGCTAGGTGTGCGTGGGCGTGATCTCCTTTGTATTCGGCAACTCGTTTTGAGCTCTGTATAAATAACAGAAACACCTGAAAAGGCTGTAGGCAGTTCAGCAGCGAAAAACACTCTGTCAGACTTCTTCTTCCACCTCGCGATCTGATCTTCCTCCTACCCTCTCTCGCGCTCGCCGGGCCAGTTTCTGCAACAAGTGGCATCAGAGCCTCGGTGGTGTTCGATCCATCCAGGGCGCCAGCGGTGTTTGATCCGTCGGAGAGATGGCCGGCAGCGATGAAGAGAAGGCGAAGAAGAAGGAAGAGGAAGAGGAGGCCAAGGCGGAGGCCTCGGCACTGGGAAAGTCCCTGGCCCGTCTCTCCACCTAGGAAGGGTCGGGGGTGCGTGTCGTGGAGCGCATCGTGCACGGCAGCGGCGGCGGCGCGCCTCCGATGATGCTCACACGCACTAACTACTCTGATTGGGCCATGATCACTAAACTGCAGTTGCAGGCCGATGAGCTGTGGCATGTGGTGGAAACAGGCCAAGGGACGGACTGCGACGACCGGCGCGCCATGATTGCTCTCCTCAAGGGGGTACCGCCGGAGCTCATGCGGATCCTGGGCGCCAAGGCCACTGCCAAGGAGGCATGGGACACTCTGAAGACCATGCGGATTGGCGTCGAGCGCGTGCGCGAGGCCAAGGCTCAAACTCGTCGCTCGGAGTACGAGGCGCTCCGGTACAAGGACGGCGAGGGAATCGAGTCGTACGTGATGCGGCTCAGGACGATCATCGACGAGCTGCAGGGGCTCGGCGATCCTGTGGACGAGCACAAGGCCGTCCTCAAGGTGCTCCGCACTGTGCCATGCCCGTACCGTGAGATGGCAGTGGTGATCGAGTCACTAGTCGACACCAAGCAGCTCTCCCTCGAGGAACTCTGCGGCCGGCTCCTTGTCATCGAGGAGCGAGAGCGCGAGGAAACGCCGGCGCCCGGCGCGCAGCTGCTGTACACCATCGATTAGTGGCGGGCACACGAGAAGCGGCTGGACCAAAGCGGCACGTCCTCAGGCTCTGGAGCGGGGCGTGGACGCGGGAATGGCAAGCCAAAGAACCTCCATGGAGGGGGTGGCCGTGGCCAGAGCGGTGGCCGCGGCAATGGTGGAACGGTGATGCCCAAGCGGAAGGGCAACTGCCGCTACTGCAGCATCCCAGGTCACTGGGCCAAAGAATGCCGCAGAAAGGAAAGGGACTAGCGGGAGCAGCCGGACCAACAGGTGAATGTCGCCCAGGTCGATGTCGAGCAGTCGGGCTTGCTGCTGGCCACCTGCGCGGTGGTGAACGGCGGGAGCGCGAGTGGCGGCGCACGTGAGCCGATCACGGAGATCTTCCTCAACGAAGCACGGGTCGTGCCCGTGGCGATGGACGATGACAAGTGGTACCTCGACACTGGCGCTAGCAATCACATGACAGGGCGCCGCGACATGCTCTCGGAGCTCGACGAGACGGTACGAGGTACTGTACGTTTTGGTGACGGCTCGGTCGTGCAGATTTGTGGGCGCGGCGTCGTGCTCTTCACATGCCGCAACGGAGAACATCGCACACTCGCCGACGTCTACTACATCCCGCAACTACGCACAAGCATCGTCAGCGTTGGGCAGCTCGATGAGCACGGCTGCAAAGTCGTGATCGAGGATGGGGAACTCTGCTTGTACGATAGGTAGAGGCTGCTGCTCGCACGGTGCGGCGGACGAGCAACCGGCTCTACGCCATGGTTCTGAACTTGGCCGCTCCCGTGTGCCTCCTCGCCGGAGTCCAGGACGATGCCTGGAGGTGGCATGCAAGGTACGGGCACCTGCACTTTCACGCCCTGCATGATCTCGGTTCGAAGGGCATGGTGCGCGGTATGCCAGTGATTGCGCACCTCGACCAGTTCTGTGAGGCCAGCACCATCGGGAAGATGCATCGCACACCCTTCCCTCGCGCGTTGCCGTACCGAGCAGAGAGTGCGATCGAGCTAGTGCACGGCGACTTGTGCGGCCCGATCACCCCGGCGACGGCCAGCGGTAACAAGTACTTCCTCTTGATAGTTGATGATTTCAGCAGATACATGTGGCTTGAGGTACTGAAAACCAAGGATGAGGCGTTTCACTATTTCAACAAGATCAAGGCACATGCGGAGATGCAGGGAAATGCCAGGCTCCGGGCGTTCCGCACAGACAGAGGAGGCGAGTTCACCTCGAACGAATTCGCCGCCTACTGTGAAGAACTGGGGATCCAGAGGAACATGACGACGCCGTACTCTCCTCAGCAGAACGGAGTGGTCGAACGCAGGAACCAGACCGTCGTGGAGATGGCGCGCAGCCTCATGAAGGCTATGGGCGTGCCGTGCGCGTTGTGGGGCGAGGCCGTGCGCACCGCCGTCCACATCCTCAATAGGTCGCCGACCAGAAGCCTCCAGGGTATTACTCCTTATGAAGCATGGTGCAAGAAGTAACCAGTAGTGGACTACTTCCGCACCTTTAGCTGCGTCGCGCATGTCAAGCTCGTCGGACCCGATGTGACCAAGCTGGCGGACAGATCGCGGCCTGGCATCTTCCTAGGGTACGAGCCGGGGACGAAGGGCTATCGGGTGTATGACCCGGTCGGCAAGCGTCTATACATCACACGCGATGTGCGCTTCGAGGAGGAGGAGGAGCGGCGCTGGGACTGGGACAAGGACAGTGGGAACTCGGTGCACGCCCGCGAGTTCACCGTCGTCTACTCCGATGCGGGCGCACCCGTGACCACGACCTACTCTGTATCTCCAGAGGTGGTGGGGTCACCGTGATCACCTGCAACGCCAGCTGCGCCAAGCACACCAGTCTCACCGCAGTCTCCAAGGACGCCCATGGCCGGCGACTCGGGCATGGGCGCGTCGAGAGCGTCGAGCACGCCAGCATCGGCAAGTGACAGTCCGTCTACGCCAACACCGAAATTCTACGACCCGAAGGACGGGTGGGTGACTCCGCCCACCGGCGAGTCGTTCGATGCCGAGGGGGTGCCAGTTCATTTCAAGTTGATGGAGTACGTGATCGATCACGCTCCAGAGTGCACGCTGGAGTACAGTGGGCTCTGTCTCTCTACTGCAGAAGAGCCCGCGTCCATTGATGATGCTCTGGAGGAGCCAGCGTGGCGAAGTGCGATGGAGGTAGAAATGGAGTCCATCCGCTCCAACAACACTTGGGAGCTTGCCACGCTCCCGGCAGGCCACCGTGCGATCGGGCTGAAGTGGGTGTACAAGGTGAAGCGAGACCCGGCCGGCAACATTATCAAGCACAAAGCGCGGCTGGTGGCGAAGGGATATGCACAAAAACAAGGGGTCGACTTCAATGAGGTTTTCACGCCAGTTGCCCGACTGGAGACCGTGCGCATCCTGCTTGCCGTGGCTGCGCACCGGAGCTGGAGCGTGCACCATATGGATGTGCGCTCGGCCTTCCTCAACGGTGAGCTGGAGGAGGAGGTGTATGTGCACCAGCCAGCAGGTTTCGTCGACAATGATGATGCTCACAAGGTACTCAGGCTGCGAAAGGCGTTGTACGGGCTCCGGCAGGCGCCACTGGCTTGGAACGCCAAGCTGGACCTCACACTACAGTCACTTGGGTTCGCAAGGTGTCAGTTGGACTATGCTCTGTACAGGCGCGGAGATGATTCAGATTTCCTGCTTGTGGGGGTGTACATCGACGATTTGATCATCACAGGCACTTCTGTTGACGCCATTGAGGGGTTTAAAGGACAGATGCAGGAACTATTCCAGATGACAGATCTTGGACTGCTCAGTTACTATCTTGGCATTGAAGTGAAGCAAGAGCACGGCATGATCACTGTCTGTCAGTCCGGATATGCTGCCAAGATCTTGGAAGATGCTGGGATGAGTGACTGCAACTCGAGCTCGACACCCATGGAGCATCGCCTGAGGGTTGTCAAGAACACTGGAGAGACAGTCGATGCAACCAGGTATCGCAGCATCATTGGGAGCCTGAGATACCTGGTGAATACGTGCCCGGATATTGCATATGATGTGGGGGTAGCTAGCAGGTTCATGGAAGCACCTGGAAAGTAGCACTGGGCGATCATCAGACAGATTCTGAGGTATGTTTGAGGCACACTGAACTATGGTTGCACCTACAAGGCAGGAGAAGGGACTGCCCTGACAGGGTTCAGCGACAGTGATCATGCCGGTGATCTAACAGACAGGAAGAGCACGACAGGTCTGGTGTTTTTCATGGGGCCTAGTGTCATCACTTGGAGCTCACAGAAACAGAAGATCGTCGCTTTATCCTCCTGTGAGGCTGAATATATAGCAGCAGCCATAGTAGCCACACAAGCTGTTTGTCTTAGAGGGCTAGTTTCATAAATGCTTGGAACAGAGAAGCAGAAGGTACAACTCAAGATCGACAACAAATCAACAATTGAGCTGAGCAAGAATCCCGTGCACCATGAGAGGAGCAAACACATTGACTTGAGGTACCACTACATCAGGGAATGTGTTGAAGAAAGAAAAGTGGAGGTTGAGCACGTCCGAACTGAAGATCAGTTGGCTGATATACTGACTAAGTCTCTTGGGCGTGCTAAGTTCACAGAACTCCGGTGCAGACTTGGGATCATTCAGGTCAAGTGAGAGCAACAGGATTAGGGGGTGATTTGAAGTATAATCCTAGTTGCTAGGTTCAGTTTACACTAAGTTGCATTAGCTGAATAAGTAGCCGGAAACGTGTGTATGTCCATGTCTGGTTCAGTCATCTTTTCTTCAGTTAGTTTAGTTAGCGCCGGCAAGACCGCTTCCATGGGATGGCGTGGAGCTGCAGCGGGTTTGACGGCGGCGTAGTTACTCGCGCAAACTTAGCATCGTGGGATGGCACGATCAGTAGGCTAGGTGTGCGTGGGCGTGATCTCCTTTGTATTCGGCAACTCGTTTTGAGCTTTGTATAAATAACAGAAACACCTGAAAAGGCTGTAGGCAGTTCAGCAGCAAAAAACACTCTGTCAGACTTCTTCTTCCTCCTCGCGATCCGATCTTCCTCCTACCCTCTCTCGCGCTCGCCGGGCCAGTTTCTGCAACAACAGACCCGACCACCGTCTGGGCGTGCCAGTCGGCCTCCGCAGCATCCCGCTCCTGCCGACTGCTCAGGCACCGAAAAGAAGATAAAAGAGAAAAGAAAGGAAGCAAGCAGAAAGAAAAGTCAGACGCCGGCTGCTGGAAAAAAAAGAGAGAGAGGTCGGCTGCTGCACTCCCACTACGGCCGCCTGCTGCGGTCGTGTGCCCGAAGAAGAAAAGGAAAAGAAAAGTAAGGTGAGGTCGGGTTCTCGGGGAAAATAAAAAAGGCCGAGTGCCCGATCCGGCTGAGAAAAGAGGCCGGTTGCTGGAAAAAAAATTGTTGCCGGTGGAGAAAAGTCAGGACGGATGCCCAGCCGACTCCTCGTGCAGGAGAAGCGTCCGGCTGCCAGCCGGCAGAAGAAGAAAGAGGGCGCTGCCAGACACCTTGCTGCCTGGCCGGCTGTGCCAAGCCGGCTCGGCCGCGTTCCGCTCGCCGCCTGGCCGGTCAAGCCCGACCGGCCGGACCCTCCTCGAGTGCCCAGAGGCTCGGTGGCTACACCCGGCGGATACGCTGACACGCCCCCGCAAGGAAGAAGATAAAGTAGTTACCGGGAGATCCGGCCCAATTGCTCAGCAGTCGGCCCGAATCTCGGGGGCTACACCCAGCGGATGCGCTGACGCACTCCCGCAAGGAAGAAGACGAAGTAGTTGCCAGGGAGATCCGGCCCGACTGCTCAGCGGTCGGCCCGAATCTCGGGGGCTACACCCAGTGGGTGCGCTGGCATGCCCCCACGGAAGATTGCAAGAAAACAAAAACAAGAGACAAAAGAAGAGTTTTGTCCGGCTGCCAGCAGTTGGCAGAAGAGAAGAAAGAAGAAAAAGGGTGCTGCCAGACGCCTCGCCGCCTGGCCGGCTGTGCCAAGCTGGCTCAGCCGCGTCCCGCTCACCCCCTATCTGGTCAAGCCCGACCGACTGGAGCTTCCCCGAGCACCTGGATGCTCGAGGGCTACACCCAATGGGTGCGCCGGCGCGCTCCGCGAGCGCCGAGCCGCGCCGACTGTCTTTGGCAAACTCCGTCTCGCCTACACGAAAATCAATGTGAGCTCCTCACCCGCATATTTTTGCATCGCGAAAGCACGGATAACCTCGAGCAATACTCGGGGGGCTATCTCCGCATTTTATAACAATTGCATCACTGTTCGCCCTGGCGCCAGCCAGAATTGGCCCGGGGGCTGGCCGCTTGGCCTGAGACGTTAGTTCCCGCAGATGACTTAGTAGCATGCCCGGTACCAATGGCCCACTCTCAGTCACAGACTACAAAGCGGTTGTCCGGCTGGCAAGAGTGAACGCTGGAGGCCACCCACGTGAAAAACGTCTGGGAAGAAAAACGGTTCGGGCGACCTGACCATTTCCTTTACAAGTATCTGCTCGGTCGAAACTGCTCCCAAACTCTGAGTACTGTACACTCCACTTTGCGGCCCACTCTCAGCCACAGACTGCAGAGCGGCTGTCTAGCAAGCAAGAGCACAGGCCAAAAAGCGGAGGGAACACGAAAAAGATTAAGGGGGCTCGGACGAAACCGAGTCGGCACCCTCCGCAAAAAACTTGCAATGCTAAAAGCAAACATTTGATATATCTGCATGGACTAACTTCTTTTTTTTGCATGATCATTTCCGTGGGGAATCCCCCCTTCTCAATCGGAGGCTTGGAGACTACATTAACACCTGCCAAAGAACCTTCGCCCAACTTTGCCAAGTTGCCCGGAAGCTCGGGGGCTACTGTCGAAGTAATTGGCGACGGGTACCCTGAAGACGGCAAGACAATAATTCAAGACATCGGGCATAGCAAAGCCCCTCAGTCCGACTGCCCGGCCGCTCCTGTCGGCTCCCGTCCGACTGCTCTGCCCAGCCGGCTGCTGACTGCAGCCCGACCCGACACCGACGAGACGGTTGTACCTGAGCACTGTTCATGTGTCACCCCAGCCATCATGTACAGTGACACTTGTCCCTGGGCACTATTTATGAAGGACCCAGGGGACAAGTGTGACATCCCACCATGCCACTAGCTAGCTAGCTACCATAACTATATAGCTTACATCCTAAGCTGCCTCACACTATAAAAGGAGGCCTCCTCCATCTATCCAGGAAGAGGGACTCACACACACACACAAGCAAGCTAGCTAGCAAGAGAGCTAGCTAGCCGGCCACACACCCACGCATGAGCACCAAGCTCACTCACGGCCACGCATGGCCACTAGTTCATACGGCCACCCGGCCATGGGCACGCATGCACGAGATACAGCTCCAGGAGCACTCTGTACCAGATATGCATACCAGATATACTCAGACATGCAGGAGTAGGGGTATTATCTCTCCGGAGAGCCCTGAACTTGGGTAAACTAGCGCGTGCTACTCGCATACCCATCCCCGGATATTCCGACAGCAGTCTTGCCCTCACTTGAAGCCACCTTGTGGCATCTGTCGACTCGCACCCCTCCCCCCCCCCCGTGAGAATACCATGACAAAGGGCGAAGAGGCAGAGGGTCGCGGGCAAGAATAATGTCCGTCGCCCCCCTTGCCCCCAATTTATAGCCCTCGGTTTGAACGTGGGGGAGTGGGATCGTCTGCGCTCGCCTTTCCCACTACCCCACAATAAGTGCACACGTACGCGCACAGTAACTACATGGGGAAGAGCAACGGCCCTCGGACGCCGCAATAAATCCACATACATGGGCCAAGGGAGGGTGGCGGCGGGTCCCAGCCCGTCGCCCAGTCCCGTCACGCGAGTGGCCTGTCAGGCCCCTCCGACTTCCGGGCACCACGTGGCGCCCGCGCAAAGCCTGATAGATCGCCCCAATATTCGATGGACTCCTTGGTTCCCGCCACTGCCGGGATGCCGCGATCCGGTTTCCGAAAAAACCGGCACACAGTGGGTGTTGCCGGACCCGGCGCTCGCAGAATTCGCCTTGCTTAAGGGGGAAACTACGAAGGCCCACTCATCCGAAGACGGCGGACCTTCACAGCTTCGGGGACTACTGTTGGGGGGATGAACCCCAGGCAGGCAATGGAACCTGAATCCTTTTCAAAAACAACAGGGCCGGCGTCGCCCCTCGGGCCGGCACACGCTTGGCCGGGTCGCTTGACCCGGCCAGGCCCCGCAACCCGGCCTAACTCTCTGACCCGGCCAAGCACCTTGACCCAGCCTTGACGACCAGTACAAGACAGCCGAACCCGGCACGACCAAGGCTTTCTCAACAAGCCAGCTCCACCTGTGGCGTGTTCCGCAACCTAGCTACAGGTCAGCTCCCGTCCCATCCAAGCCGTACGATGGGACAAGTCTTCAGCCACTGATGACCAGGGCAACAGTGCCCCGCCCATGCCTCTGGTCAGCCGAAGTGTGGCAACAGTGCCCCTCACCTACCTGCTGACCAGGGCCGGCGTGGCTACAGTGCCACCGTCGTCACCGCTGACGACAGCAAGCGGCGACCTGACGGGGCACCACTGTACACGACTCGACTCGGCCACGTCCTGACGATTGACAAGACGGTGCATAGTCCCCCTAGGCACGCGGGGCCCGCACCTAGGGGAACTCGGTGAACCACAGGACCCCAACGGGTCCTAGCCCGGGTCCCCAGACACCGACGACCCGGACCCACCAACTTGTACATTACCATTGTACCCCTTGGGGGTTGGCCTATAAAATCCCCCAGGAGCCCTCGCATATACGGGCAAGTGAGCAAGCGGGAAGGCATAGAGAAATTAGCCACCAAACATCAGAATCCACCCGAGGAGAAGGAGCGGCCTAAGCCTTGGCCAGCCTTCCTTCTCCCTCCATACAGCTCCAGGAGCAACCTTGTACTATCGCATATCAACTACACTCGGTAGGACTAGGGGTGTTATCTCTCCGGAGAGCCCCGAACTTGGGATTTCTTGCGTCCCGTGCTCGCTCATGCCAACCCCGCCTCTGGAGCCCGCCAGTGCCCTCGAGCCTCCTCCTCTCTTTAGCCATTCCATGGCATCTGTCGTGCGCCCACCATGACAATTGTTCATTAAAATATCTAGAGCATCTACAGCCATGTCAAAAAGTAGAGGTGACATGGCATCACCTTGTCTCAACTCTTTGAATGTTTTAAAATATGGCCCAATTTCATCATTTACCTTAACACCTACATGTCCACCCCCCCCCCCCTCATGATCTCCATTATCTAGTCACACCATTTGCCAGGGAACCCTTTTAGGTTTAACATTTGAACTACAAATGGCCACTTGATTTTATCATATGCTTTCTCAAAGTCCACTTTGAAAATCAAAGCATCCTCTTTTTCTTTGTGGAAGGTGTTCAAAGCTTCATGTAGAATCACTACTCCCTCCATAATGTATCTGCCCTTAATAAAGGCAGTTTGAGTTTTAGATATTACTAGTGATACACATCTGGCTAGCCTATTCATCAACACTTTAGTTATGATCTTGAAACTAACATTCAGCAGGCAGATAGGTCCGAATCTTTGAATTTGTTTAGCTTCAGTTGTTTTAGGGACAAGAGTTATAATGCCACAATTGAGTCTCGCAATGTTTATTTCACCTTTAGCAAACCCCTCAACTAGGGATTTTAAATCCCATTTGACCAAATCCCAGAACTCCTGGTAGAAGTCAGCAGGGAATCCATCTGGTCCAGGGATTTTGTTCTTTTTCATCCCAAAGACCACTTTATGAATTTCATCCAACGAGAAAGGAGCCATAAGCTCGTCCCTATCCTGGGTGCTGATCTTTTTCATTTCCACCCCTTCCATAGAAATCTGTGTCTCTTCAGGATGTCCAAAAAGATCTCTATAGAATTTGGTAATGTATTCCATTAGCTTACTTCCCCCCTTTATAATCCCCTCTTCCTGCTCTAAAAAAACATCTTTCGTAACACACTATTTTTTTAATCATGTTTGTATAAAGGGTCGTCGTTGATAAAAATGTATTCGACACATATTTAAAAAGTGATTGCCACATATTAGAAATATTATATAGATATATTAAAAAAACATGTATTTAGAAAATGGTCATCGTGTCATAGAAAATGGACCTTAAATTTTAAAAAATGTCCATCGTGTACTTTAAAATGTTCATAGTATAATTAAACAATATTTTTCATATAAAATACTGTTTGTCATAAATATTTTTCACATATTTAAATAATCCATCATTTCAAAAAAGCCCATTGTGTAATTTTAAAAATTCATCGCGTGTGAAAAAACTGGTCATCGTATTTTTTCTGAAAAATGTTTTTTGTGTACTAAATAAAGGTCATCACGTATTATAAAACTGTTAAAGATGTATTATAAAATTTTCGTCTTGTAGTCAATTTTCTTGTAGTGTAACTAACAATATTTATTGTTTATATACTTTTTTTGTTGTGTATCTGAAAAATGTTTAGTTATTTATAATGTTTTCAAGTATTTTTAAAAGGATGTTCATCTAGAAATAAATTCACACCTTAGAAACAAAGAATCGAAAAAATAAAGAATAACGGAAAAATAAATTAACGAAATATTATAAATTCCGAAATGGAGAAACACTTGGAAGTAGTAAAACAAAAAAACAAGTGAAAAAAAGAAAAACAATATAAACGAAGAGAACGTGAAAAAGAGGGACCTATACCAGTCCATCCAGAGCGAGCGAACAAATAAGAGAAAAACAATATCCTACGTTAACGTCTAAATGCAAGAGGTGCAGGCATAGAAGAGAAAATCATATCATGAGCTGGCCCACATAGAGGAGACATGTGGGCGACCGCTCAATGTAACTCACAATAAGTGAGATATAGCTTTTGCACAACTCTTCTGTTGTTGCTTACTTGCTTAGATATGGCCTTAGAAGTGTCTTAAGTACGATGAACTGTACAGAGCTCTTATCCAGACTTAACCAGCCTCGAGAATTCTAGCATTCATCACATCCGCACATTTCTTTTTCAGAAAAATCTATGATGTTCAAGTTTGGAAACGCAACAGTGTGTTATTCCTCCGCAGACGGTTCTAAATTCTGACAATAACAAAGCTCAGTTGTGAGGACATGACACATAATGTGGCAATATTCTCTCCTGCCTAACAGACGCCTAAGGTTGTGTTATACATTTATTTTCTTTGTCATCCATCAAGACCTAGCTTCTTTGTTTACGGTTTTATCAAATCTTCCATGGGTTTTGTCTTAAAAATAACCACGATAGCCCCATGTATTATTGGCTTACCGAAGAAATGTTGGGGAACGCAGTAATTTCAAAAAAAATCCTACGATCACGCAAGATCTATCTAGGAGATGCATAGCAACGAGAGGGGAGAGTGTGTCCACGTACCCTCATAGACCGAAAGCGGAAGCGTTATGACAACGCGGTTGATGTAGTCGTTCGTCTTCACGATCCGACCGATCCTAGCACCGAAGGTACGGCACCTCCACGATCTGCACACGTTCAACTCGGTGACATCCCACGAACCCTAGATCCAGCTGAGGTCGAGGAAGAGTTTCGTTAGCACGACGGTGTGGTGACGGTGATGATGAAGTTACCGGCGCAGGGCTTCGCCTAAGCACTACGACGATATGACCGAGGTGTGTAACTATGGAGGGGGGCACCGCACACGGCTAAAACAATTGTCAACTTGTGTGTCTTTGGGGTGCCCCCTCCCCCGTATATAAAGGAGTGGAGGAGGGGGAGGGCCGGCCCTCTATGGCGCGCCCAGGGGGGAGTCCTACTCCCGGTGGGAGTAGGATTCCCCCTTCCCTAGTTTGAGTAGGAGAGGAAGGAAGGGGGAGAGAGAGGGAACGTAAGGGGAGGGGGGTGGCCCCCCACCCAATTCGGATTGGGCTTGGGGAAGGGGGCGCCCTCCACCTGGCCACCTCCTCTTTCCCACTAAGGGCCAGTAAGGCCCATACACTCCCCGGGCGGTTCCGGTAACCCCCCGCTACTTCGGTAAATGCCCGAACTCACCCGGAACCATTCCGATGTCCAAACATAGTCTTCCAATGTATCGATCTTTATGTCTTGACCATTTCGAGACTCATCGTCAGGTCCGTGAACATATCCGGGACTTCGAACTACCTTCGGTACATCGAAACGCATAAACTCATAATATTGATCATCACCAAACGTTAAGCGTGCGGACCCTATGGGTTCAAGAACTATGTAGACATGACCGAGACTCATCTCCGGTCAATAATCAATAGCGAAACCTGGATGCTCATATTGGTTCCTACATATTCTATGAAGATCTTTATCGGTCAAACCGCATAACAACATACGTTGTTCCCTTTGTCATCGGTATGTTACTTGCCTGAGATTCGATCATCGGTATCTCAATACCTAGTTCAATCTCGTTACCGGCAGGTCTCTTTACTTGTTCCGTAATGCATCATCCCATAACTAGCTCATTAATCACATTGCTTGAAAGGCTTATAGTGATGTGCATTACTGAGAGGGCCCAGAGATACCTCTCCGGAACTTGTATAAGTCATGAAGAAAGCAGTAGCAATGAAACTAACACGATCATAATGCTAAGCTAACGGATGGGTCATGTCCATCACATCATTCTCCTAATGATGTGATCCTGTTTATCAAATGACAACACATGTCTATGGTTAGGAAACATAACCATCTTTGATTAACGAGCTACTCAAGTAGAGGCATACTAGGGACTGTAGGTTTTGTCTATGTATTCACACATGTACTAGGTTTCCGGTTAATACAATTCTAGCATGAATAATAAACATTTATCATGAATTAATGAAATAAATAATAACTTTATTATTGCCTCTAGGGCATATTTCCTTCAATCTCCCACTTGCACTAGAGTCAATAATCTGGATTACATAGTAATGATTCTAACACCCATGGAGCTTTGGTGCCGATCATGTTTTGCTCGTTGAAGAGGCTTAGTCAACGGGTCTGCAACATTCAGATCCGTGTATATCTTGCAAATCTCTATGTCCCCTTCCGACACTTGATGACGGATGGAATTGAAGCATCTCTTGATGTGCCTGGTTCTCTTGTGAAATCTGGATTCCTTTGCCAAGGCAATTGCACTAGTATTGTCACAAAAGATTTTCATTGGACCTGATGCACTAGGTATGACACCTAGATCGGATATGAACTCCTTCATCCAAACTACTTCATTTGCTGCTTTCGAAGCAACAATGTACTCCGCTTCACACGTAGATCCCGCCACGACGCTCTGTTTGGAACTGCACCAACTGACAGCTCCTCCATTCAATAAAAGTATGTATCTCGTTTGAGCCTTAGAGTCATCCGGATCAGTGTCAAAGCTTGCATCAATGTAACCATTTACGACGAGATATTTTTCACCTCCATAAACGAGAAACATATCCTTAGTCCTTTTCAGGTATTTCAGGATGTTCTTGACCGCTGTCCAGTGCTCCACTCCGGGATTACTTTGGTACCTCCCTGCTACGCTTATAGAAAGACATACATCAGGTCTAGTACACAGCATTGCATACATGATAGAACCTATGGCTGAAGCATAGGGAATGACTTACATTTTCTCTGTATCTTCTGCAGTGGTCGGGCTTTGAGTCTGACTCAACTTCACACCTTGTAACACAGGTAAGAACCCTTTCTTTGACTGATCCATTTTGAACTTCTTCAAAACTTTATCAAGGTATGTGCTTTGCGAAAGTCCAATTAAGCATCTTGATCTATCTTTATAGATCTTGATGCCCAATATGTAAGCAGCTTCTCTGAGGTCTTTCATAGAAAAACTCTTATTAAGGTATCCCTTTATGCTATCCAGAAATTCTATATCATTTCCAATCAACAATATGTCATCTACATATAAGATTAGAAATGCTACAGAGCTCCCACTCACTTTCTTGTAAATACAGGCTTCTCCAAAAGTCTGTATAAAGCCATATGCTTTGATCACACTATCAAAGCATTTATTCCAACTCCGAGAGGCTTGCACCAGTGTAACGCCCCGAGACCGATGCTTCAGAAGACTTCCAGCTATTCCGAGTTCTGCCATGTGTTTCTTTTGTGCTTGCTCTTTTATTTTTGCATTGCATCATGTCATCATGTCATCATGCCATTTAATTTTTAAAACTCAACTAAATAAATTGTATGGATCTTCGATCCATTTAAATCGAGGGAAGGGTGACTTCTCTTTATAACATACCCTCCCGATATTTAGGGAGCTATAATAAAATATTCCATTGTTTTGGAATCACCAAAACACACTTGCAAAATAATTTCGTTCCTTTTTTGCTTCAAGTTTGGTCTCCAACCTTGCCAATAATTATTTCATCATTTTCCGGAGCTCCACCAAAAATCCGAACATTTTTGGACCTTCCTTTTATCAAGTCCTAGTTCAAACCCATTTGAATTAAATTCAAATGAGTTTGAATTTACATCTTTCAATCATGCCTCTTTCTAGTTTTCTTGGTTCAAGCTCATTTTTGCGAGTCCGAGAAAATTAACCACATGCCCAAATTCTTCCTCTAACCTTCTCTTCTCTTCTATCCTTTCTTCTAGTTCTTTGTTAATGTAAAGAGTATATGAGGGAGAGAGAGAGAGAGCCCAGCAGCCTGCAACCCTAGCCGGCCTCTTAGGCCCATCCGCAGCCCAGCCGGTGCCCCTCTAACCCTAGCCGCAGTTCCCCTCGACCCGATCGCACCCCATCTCTCCCTGTGCGCCGCACACCCCCGTATCGCCCGACCCCCTCGCTCCCGCACCCATCGCATCGAGCCACCCAGCGCCCGATCCCCTCTCCTCGATCTTCCCTTTCCTCTCCGGTGCGCCTCCACCTCGCCCTTCCTTCTCCCTCCGCGCGCCAGTACCCGACCTCCAGTGCCCGACCCTGTGCTCCGCCCTCACCGAAGAAGCGGGCCAAGCCGGAGCCCCCTCAGCCTCCGCAATGCCACCGCTTCGTCCAGCAAGTCCAGGCCACCGAGCTCGCCTGGGCCGCACGACCATGGCACCGGCAGCAGCAGCAGCTGCTGCATCCTCTCGCCGACACCGCGCCAGGCCTCCTGCGCCGCCACCTGGAGACCAACTCCGGCGGCCCCGTCGCCTCTGCGCGCGCCCAACCGCCTCGTTCCGTCCCCGCGGACCCCTCCTCGTTGCCCCGCTGTGCTCCGGAGGTCAGGGACGCCATGGACGAGCCCTGCAGCCACGCCCCTGTCGTCCCCGTGCCCTGCTGCCTCCTAGAGTGCCGCGCCGTCGCCGTTCGTCTTCAACCGCGGGAGCGCAACCTTCCTCTAACCCCGTCCAGATCCGGGTAGCCTCCGCCGCCTTGCCCGTCCCCGTCGGAGTTGACCTCCACCGCAGGCCACACGTGAACCCGCGTTGCCTCTGCCAGCCCTGTGCTGTTGCTTGCATCCGCCAAGGCCATCTTCAGATTTTCGCCAAGTACCACTACCGCCGACATGTACATCTACAAAAACGTGTACCATCTACCGTCGCCCGAAGACCCGTGTACCACTACCGACGCCGTGTACGACTACTTCCCAGGACGACACATGAACAACTACTTCCACTACTGCCGCCGCGAGAACGACTACTTCCACGACGTCCCGTGAACACCTACTTCCTCTACACCGCTCCGAACTCGTTCCGCCCCGAACGCACGCTTCGAAAGCCCCGAGATGATCAACCGTGGACCAAATGAATGCATGTGTTGAATGAGATGCACCGTTTGCACCGTGTCCGAATTGTCACTCGTTTCCATGCCACTAACCCGTGGGAACCCGGTGGCCGGGATCACCCCACCGTCTTGCATGACTCGCTCACGTCACACTTCTCGTTTGCATCGGTGTCTCACTCGAGTTATCGGGACCGGAATGTTGCCGTGGCACCATTTTTCGTTTCGCCGCCGTGGCACCCTTTTCCTTCCGCCATGGCGACAAATGCTCCTTATCATCTTCATGTCAACTTTTTCATAAAAATTGCATAAAACTTGTATATGTCATCCGCATCATGATAACAACATTTAAATGCTTAAAACTGTGTTTGCATTAAACTACTAAATGACATGTGGGGACTTTCCGGAATTGTTGTTTGTTATTTCCGGCCTCACTTAAACTTGCCTAAATAGTTAGTTTATTTATGCTCCACCTCTGGCCATGTTTAGTAACATTTAATATTGTTGAGTACCTAACCGAGAGAGAACTAAATAATTGATGTGGTGTTCCGTCAATATGCAACTCGTTGCATATTGAGCTCCACTTAAATTGTAGTGTTGTTTGCTTCACTTTGCCATGCCATGCCTCATTAAACCGGACATGCATCATATTTGGTTGTGCATCATGCCATGATTATGTGATGGTTGTTTACCATGATGTTTGCTTCTTTCCGGTTGCGCTTCTCCTTGATAGTTCCGGTTACGTTGCGATTGTGAGGATTCGTTCGACTACGTTCGTTTGTCTTCTTCATGGACTCATTCTGCTTCCTAGCGGAATCTCAGGCAAGATGACCATTACCCTCGATATCACTTCTATCTTTGCTTGCTAGTTGCTCCATTCTATCGCTGTGTTGCGCTGCCTATCACTTGTTTACCATGTCTCCCATATTGCCATGTCAGCCTCTAACCTTTTCACCTTTCCTAGCAAACCGTTGCTTGGCTATGTTACCGCTTTGCTCAGCCCTCTTATAGCGTTGCTAGTTGCAGGTGAAGTTGAAGATTGCTCCATGATGGACAGGATTATGTTTGGGATATCACAATATCTCTTATTTAATTAATGCATCTATATACTTGGTAAAGGGTGGAAGACTCGGCCTTGTGCCTGGTGTTTTGTTCCACTCTTGCCGCCCTAGTTTCCGTCATACCGGTGTTATGTTCCCGGATTTTGCATTCCTTACGCGGTTGGGTGATTTATGGGACCCCCTTGACAGTTCGCTTTGAATAAAACTCCTCCAGCAAGGCCCAACCTTGGTTTTACCATTTGCCACCTAAGCCTTTTTCCCTTGGGTTCTGCAGACTCAAGGGTCATCTTTATTTTA
>NC_057807.1:559535735-559560179 GCF_018294505.1 Triticum aestivum
GCCAGTGCTCCTTTGAGTGTTGGTCCGAACTGAGT
Source organism: Triticum aestivum (assembly GCF_018294505.1). Lineage (NCBI taxonomy): Eukaryota > Viridiplantae > Streptophyta > Magnoliopsida > Poales > Poaceae > Triticum > Triticum aestivum. Next base: position 559,535,771 of record NC_057807.1, read on the forward strand.
AGACTGCGGGGCCACCTCGGGGAAACTTGAGGGCTAGTTTTACTCGTAGGATGTCTCATCCAGTGTGCCCTGAGAACGAGATATGTGCAGCTCCTATCGGGATTTGTCGGCACATCGGGCGGTTTTGCTGGTCTTGTTTTACCATTGTCGAAATGTCTTGTAAACCGGGATTCTGAGTCTGATCGGGTCTTCCTGGGAGAAGGTCTATTCCTTCGTTGATCGCGAGAGCTTGTCATGGGCTAAGTTGGGACACCCCTGTAGGGTATAATCTTTCGAAAGTCGTGCCTGCGGTTATAGGCAGATGAGAATTTGGTAATGACCGGTTGTAGATAACTTGACACCAGATCCGAATTAAAACACATCAACAGCGTGTGTAGCCGTGATGGTCTCTTCTCGGCGGAGTCCGGGAAGTGAACACGGTTTTGGGTTATGTTTGACGTAAGTAGGAGTTCAGGATCACTTCTTGATCATTGCTAGATTCACGACCGTTCCATTGCTTCTCTTCTCGCTCTTATTTGCGTATGTTAGCCACCATATTTTCTTAGTGCTTGCTGCAACTCCACCTCATTACCACTTCCTACCCATAAGCTTAAATAGTCTTGATCTCGCGGGTTTTGAGATTGCTGAGTCCTCGCGACTCACCAGATACTATCACAACAGTTGCAGGTGCCGATGATACCAGTGCAGATGATGCAACCGAGCTCAGATGGGAGCTCAACGAAGATCTTAGTTGTTGCTATGTTTCGTTTCATGTTGATCAGTAGTGGAGCCCAGTTGGGACGATCAGGGATCTAGCAGTTGGGTTATCTTCTTTTCTTTTGGCTTCGTCCGTAGTCGGACTATGTGTGTACTCTGAATGATGTATGATTTATTTATGTTCATTGTGTGAAGTGGAGATTGTAAGCCAACTCTTTATCCCAGTCTTGTTCATTACATGGGATTGTGTGAAGATGACCCTTCTTGCGACAAAACCACAATGCGGTTATGCCTCTAAATCGTGCTTCGACACGTGGGAGATATAGCCGCATCATGGGTGTTACAAGTTGGTAATCAGAGCCATCCCCAACTTAGGAGCCCCCTGCTTGATTGTTTGCTGGCGTTGTTGAGTCTAGAACAAAAATGTTTTGAGTCTTAGGATTATATATATCGGAGAGTAGGATTCTTTTTACTCCTCAGTCCCTTCGTCGCTCTGGTGAGGTCTCCTGACGTAGATGTTTTGTCTTTCCTCGCCTCAAATTTCACTAAAAAATTTTATCGGATCACGCGGGTATCTTGGAATCGTTCCGATGGTTTTGTGACGAGAACATTGTTCTTGGTGCCTCCTGTCTATTATGTGGCTTTGTCCCGGGGAGTTGAGCTCCGAGGTGTTGTCGTCATAATTTTATCGTTGCAGTTCTGGAATACCTAAGTTTTGCCGACATCGAAAATCTCTTTTATGCAGTTGTTGGTGAGATAACCTCGATAACCCAGTACTGTGGCGAGCTCGAGAGTATTGCCATAACTCGTATAACGGATGCTTTTCGAAGGTTGAGGTACATGATTTCCGAAGGTTTCTTGGTTATGTGTTGACGGATGGATACAGCTTGGATGTAGGAATTGTTAGTTTTGGGTGAGATATATATTGCTTCCCCTGTATCCCTAACACCAGATTGCATAACCAAAAAGTTTCGGGAGTTTTATAGGTGGGAATTCAAGTAGCTCCTAGAATATCTTTTCGACAGATGCATGATATGAGATTGGGGTTCGACGTCTAGTGGTCCGCCTTTCCACGGTCGTTTTTACAGTGGTCTCGTTGTGTCTTAAAGAACCCTTGGCTATGCTTGTTCGAGGACACTTCGTATGTCATGTGCACTGCCTTGTACATGATGGTGCTGTACACTCGAGTCCGTGTGGGCCCCACCACGAAAACTTCAGACGGAATCTCTATCATATGTTTGTTCCGGCTTATTCTGCAAGCCAATCCTTGGTTTTGTTTCATTTGTGGTATTCAAGTTGCTTCGAAGTCAAATGTTGAATCCATACCTTTCCTAAACGGTGTTCTCATATTTCTATATGAATGCTAATCCTTTTGATCATTGAGGTTGTCATGTTAATTCTTTTCCAACCGGCGTGCTTCTCTTCAAGTGGATCCGATCATTTCAACATCCGCAAGATCATTTCCAAGTTTTCTCAACGGTGTTTGTTTCGTTCATCCCAAGTTGTCTTTGTTTTCCCCTCCCTCCCACCCTTTTTCTTCAAGGACTTGTTTATTTTAATCAAGTATCCATTTACTCATGTGAAGTCACTTCACCCTTTTCAATTAATGTTTTGATCCGGTGATCCCTCGTGAAGATACTAACGGAGCTTCAAGTTCATCATTCTTCATTCTCGTATTCTTTTTGGGTGGATTAACTTCAAGTTTCGATGTTGTTCATATCTCTTCCTTTTGGTTCACATATCTTCCCATGTGAATTTCTTATCCAAGGCTCTCTTATTTATTCACCTTGCCTAGTTCATATCCGGAGTGCTTAAGATTATCTCAGAAGATTCAAGTTTCTATTCTTAATCCTTTCTAGCTATTTGGAGATTATTATCTCATTCAAGCCATTTAATTCAACCGGCGCAATCCCCCCTTTCAATCAATCATTCAATGGTGTTTTCCTTTTGAGTGGGACCTAACCCACAGGTCTTTGTCCAGGATCTTACCTGACTCTTCTAAATTATCCGGAGCGATTCTCAAATTCTTTTCAAGTGTGACGTAAGAATGGATCTTCATCAGTCATATTTTTTCTCCAAGATCGCTTTCAAATTGTTTTTCATTGTTGGCTCAACCTTTTTGTTTTTCATTCTCCCGGAGTATCTCAATAATTCATGGTGGTTCTCGTCATCATTCTCAGCATGCGAAGACCGAAGAAGAGGTTCTCTTAAATCTTGCTCCATTCTCTTCAAGATTCATGGTTATAGCTTTATACCATCCTCTCATAATTGCTTTCGATTGTGAGAATTCTTTTCACCCATCCGGAGCATTTCATGAGTTGTTTCCATTTCTTTCCTCGGAAGGCCATCACGTCATAATTCTTCATTCTCAGGTGTAGTTATCGTTATCCAATTCTTACCGGTGCATCATTCAAAAACCCTCTAATCAGTTCATGATCTCTTTGTTCTCATGTATCTAAATTCTGTCAAGTATCTTCATTCATTTTCCAATTCTTCCCGGTGATTTGTGCCTTTGCTACTTCCATTTTCAATTCTTACGGTGGTTCGTTCAAGATTTCTCTTCCTTCGTTATCATATCAATTCATTCGTTCTTCTGTTGTTTCAATCCTACCGGTGGTTGTTGAAGACCTTCTCAAGTTTGCGCCATATCTCTTTTAATTCTTTCTACGAGAATAAGTAGTATGCCAAATCCGTTGTTTGTCATCAATTTAAATTGGTGAAGGATACGCATATCGTAATTCTTATTATTGTTTCATCCGAGTGATCTAGTTTCTTCTTTCCAGAGTTGTTCATCATGTCACATTTCTCGGTTCTAGTGTTCATCTTTTCTTTCTGGAGTTCCAAGTTCTCTCGGTTATATCGTCCCGAAGCTTCATCTAAATCATTGCAAGGCTTCATCTTGTGTTGTCAACTTCTCTTTCTTTTTATCATCCTTTTATTACCGGAGTTCTTCATGGAGGCTCAACATGGTGGTTCAGCAAGGATTCTTTTCATTCTTCAATTGTTCTTCAAGATTTCTCTCGAAGTTATGACCCGCCAAGCTTTACTCAAAATTAAACATGGTGCTCAACACATGTTTTGTTTCGAGGCGTTCAAGCATTCTTCATCTTGCATTTCAAAGTGCTATTCTCCTACCTTATCTTTTGAGATGGTGTTATATCATTCTTGACAATTTCCTTCATGTTTCATGATTCATATGTTGTCAAGAATGAGGTATTTAAATCCATCAATCTCTTTGTTGGAGTTATCTTGTGTCATATTTCACCTAAAGCCTTCCCTAAGGAATGTTGTATTGTGGTGCTTATCAATGATCCAAGTTTTCTCCTATCCTCTCGGCGGAAGCAGTTTTCATCTCTTCGTTGATCTCAAGCGAGCAATTGTTTCCATAAGAGGCCGGTTGTCACCTCATCATCTTGAGATGTTTGCCATAAGCCCACAACAAGCTTGTGCTTTTCGTTGTTGATTTTTCAACAACTCCGTTCAATTCTTCTTTGCAAGGATGCTTTCCAAGCTCATTTATGGCAGAAGTTGGCATTTTCTTCTCCATTCCTTTATTCCAATGATCTATCTTCTATTCTTTCTTCCGGAGACATTGTGATGTTGCTCTTTTCACTCATCATCTCGAATTGTGAGGATCGTGTTCTTTTCGTGCTTATCCATTTAACCGGAATGTTGTGTCATCTCTTCAAGTTCTTTTCATCTTATCAAGTCTTGCATCTCTTTTCAACCGGAGTGATGTCCGAATTTGTTCTTCCTTGTTCCTTGTTTATCTCATTTCAACCAGAGTGGTTTCAATTCCTTCTTGTCCATTGTACTCGTCATTCATAGCTTTGCAACCTCCAAGGTTCACATGGTGTTCCTTGTTTCTATTTTCTACCACACTGCTCTCAATTGTGTTCAACTCTGTTATGTCCTTTCTTTCAACTTTTTCAACCTCTCAAGGTTCTTTGGTTTCACTCTTTTGTCGAAGAAGCAACTTAGTTTTACCTCTTCTCTTCCTCTTCCGTTTCTCTCCGGTGCCATGCTAGATCTCGGGACGAGATCCTCTTGTAGTGGTGGAGTGTTGTAACGCCCCGAGACCGATGCTTCAGAAGACTTCCAGCTATTCCGAGTTTTGCCATGTGTTTCTTTTGTGCTTGCTCTTTTATTTTTGCATTGCATCATGTCATCATGTCATCATGCCATTTAATTTTTAAAACTCAACTAAATAAATTGTATGGATCTTCGATCCATTTAAATCGAGGGAAGGGTGACTTCTCTTTATAACATACCCTCCCAATATTTAGGGAGCTATAATAAAATATTCCATTGTTTTGGAATCACCAAAACACACTTGCAAAATAATTTCGTTCCTTTTTTGCTTCAAGTTTGGTCTCCAACCTTGCCAATAATTATTTCATCATTTTCCGGAGCTCCACCAAAAATCCGAACATTTTTGGACCTTCCTTTTATCAAGTCCTAGTTCAAACCCATTTGAATTAAATTCAAATGAGTTTGAATTTACATCTTTCAATCATGCCTCTTTCTAGTTTTCTTGGTTCAAGCTCATTTTTGCGAGTCCGAGAAAATTAACCGCATGCTAAAATTCTTCCTCTAACCTTCTCTTCTCTCCTATCCTTTCTTCTAGTTCTTTGTTAATGTAAAGAGTATATGAGGGAGAGAGAGAGCCCAGCAGCCTGCAACCCTAGCCGGCCTCTTAGGCCCATCCGCAGCCCAGCCGGTGCCCCTCTAACCCTAGCCGCGGTTCCCCTCGACCCGATCGCACCCCATCTCTCCCTGTGCGCCGCACACCCCCGCATCGCCCGATCCCCTCGCTCCCGCACCCATCGCATCGAGCCACCCAGCGCCCGATCCCCTCTCCTTGATCTTCCCTTTCCTCTCCGGTGCGCCTCCACCTCGCCCTTCCTTCTCCCTCCGCGCGCCAGTACCCGACCTCCAGTGCCCGACCCTGCGCTCCGCCCTCACCGGAGAAGCGGGCCAAGCCGGAGCCCCGTCAGCCTCCTCAACACCGCCGCTTCGTCCAGCAAGTCCAGGCCACCGAGCTCGCCTGGGCCGCACGACCATGGCACCGTCGGCCTCCTCGCCGCCCCTGGAGCCGCACTGCCTCGACCTCGCCGCCGGCAGCAGCAGCAGCTGCTGCATCCTCTCGCCGACGCCGCGCCGGGCCTCCTGCGCCGTCACCTGGAGACCAACTCCGGCGGCCCCGTCGCCTCTGCGCGCGCCCAACCGCCTCGTTCCGTCCCCGCGGACCCCTCCTCATTGCCCCGCTGTGCTCCGGAGGTCAGGGACGCCATGGACGAGCCCTGCGGCCACGCCCCTGTCGTCCCCGTGCCCTGCTGCCTCCTAGAGTGCCGCGCCGTCGCCGTTCGTCTTCAACCGCGGGAGCGCAGCCTTCCTCTAACCCCGTCCAGATCCGGGTGGCCTCCGCCGCCTTGCCCGTCCCCGTCGGAGTTGACCTCCACCGCAGGCCACGCGCGAACCCGCGTTGCCTCTGCCAGCCCTGTGCTGCTGCTTGCATCCGCCAAGGCCATCTTTAGATTTTCGCCAAGTACCACTACCGCCGACATGTACATCTACGAAAACGTGTACCATCTACCGTCGCCTAAAGACCCGTGTACCACTACCGACGCCGTGTACGACTACTTCCCACGACGACACATGAACAACTACTTCCACTACCGCCGCCGCGAGAACGACTACTTCCACGACGTCCCGTGAACGCCTACTTCCTCTACACCGCTCCGAACTCGTTCCGCCCCCGAACGCACGCTTCGAAGGTATAAGCCCCGAGACGATCAACCGTGGACCGAATGAATGCATGTGTTGAATAAGATGCACCGTTTGCACCGTGTCCGAATTGTCACTCGTTTCCATGCCACTAACCCGTGGGAACCCGGTAGCCGGGATCACTCCACCATCTTGCATGACCCGCTCACGTCACACTTCTCGTTTGCATCGGTGTCTCACTCGAGTTATCGGGACCAGAATGTTGTCGTGGCACCATTTTTCGTTTCGCCGTCGTGGCACCCTTTTCCTTCCGCCATGGCGACAAATGCTCCTTATCATCTTCATGTCAACTTTTTCATAAAAATTGCATAAAACTTGTATATGTCATCCGCATCATGATAACAACATTTAAATGCTTAAAACTGTGTTTGCATTAAACTACTAAATGATATGTGGGGACTTTCCTGAATTGTTGTTTGTTATTTCTGGCCTCACTTAAACTTGCCTAAATAGTTAGTTTATTTATGCTCCACCTCTGGCCATGTTTAATAACATTTAATATTGTTGAGTACCTAACCAAGAGAGAACTAAATAATTGATGTGGTGTTCCGTCAATATGCAACTCGTTGCATATTGAGCTCCACTTAAATTGTAGTGTTGTTTGCTTCACTTTGCCATGCCATGCCTCATTAAACCGGACATGCATCATATTTGGTTGTGCATCATGCCATGATTATGTGATGGTTGTTTACCATGATGTTTGCTTCTTTCCGGTTGCGCTTCTCCTTGATAGTTCCGGTTACGTTGCGATTGTGAGGATTCGTTCGACTACGTTCGTTTGTCTTCTTCATGGACTCGTTCTGCTTCCTAGCAGAATCTCAGGCAAGATGACCATTACCCTCGATATCACTTCTATCTTTGCTTGCTAGTTGCTCCGTTCTATCGCTATGTTGCGCTGCCTATCACTTGTTTACCATGCCTCCCATATTGCCATGTCAGCCTCTAACCTTTTCACCTTTCCTAGCAAACCATTGCTTGGCTATGTTACCGCTTTGCTCAGCCCTCTTATAGCGTTGCTAGTTGCAGGTGAAGTTGAAGATTGCTCCATGATGGACAGGATTATGTTTGGGATATCACAATATCTCTTATTTAATTAATGCATCTATATACTTGGTAAAGGGTGGAAGACTCGGCCTTATGCCTGGTGTTTTGTTCCACTCTTGCCGCCCTAGTTTCCGTCATACCGGTGTTATGTTCCAGGATTTTGCGTTCCTTACGCGGTTGGGTGATTTATGGGACCCCCTTGACAGTTCGCTTTGAATAAAACTCCTCCAGCAAGGCCCAACCTTGGTTTTACCATTTGCCACCTAAGCCTTTTTCCCTTGGGTCTGCAGACTCAAGGGTCATCTTTATTTTAACCCCCCCCCCCCGGGCCAGTGCTCCTTCGAGTGTTGGTCCGAACTGAGTAGACTGCGGGGCCACCTCGGGGAAACTTGAGGGCTGGTTTTACTCGTAGGATGTCTCATCCGGTGTGCCCTGAGAACGAGATATGTGCAGCTCCTATCGGGATTTGTCGGCACATCGGGCGGTTTTGCTGGTCTTGTTTTACCATTGTCGAAATGTCTTGTAAACCGAGATTCCGAGTCTGATCGGGTCTTCCTGGGAGAAGGTCTATTCCTTCGTTGATCGCGAGAGCTTGTCATGGGCTAAGTTGGGACACCCCTGTAGGGTATAATCTTTCGAAAGTCGTGCCTGCGGTTATAGGCAGATGAGAATTTGGTAATGTCCGGTTGTAGATAACTTGACACCAGATCCGAATTAAAACACATCAACAGCGTGTGTAGCCGTGATGGTCTCTTCTCGGCGGAGTCCGGGAAGTGAACACGGTTTTGGGTTATGTTTGACGTAAGTAGGAGTTCAGGATCACTTCTTGATCATTGCTAGATTCACGACCGTTCCATTGCTTCTCTTCTCGCTCTTATTTGCGTATGTTAGCCACCATATTTGCTTAGTGCTTGCTGCAACTCCACCTCATTACCACTTCCTACCCATAAGCTTAAATAGTCTTGATCTCGCGGGTTTTGAGATTGCTGAGTCCTCGCGACTCACCAGATACTATCACAACAGTTGCAGGTGCCGATGATACCAGTGCAGATGATGCAACCGAGCTCAGATGGGAGCTCAACGAAGATCTTAGTTGTTGCTATGTTTCGTTTCATGTTGATCAGTAGTGGAGCCCAGTTGGGACGATCAGGGATCTAGCAGTTGGGTTATCTTCTTTTCTTTTGGTTTCGTCCGTAGTCGGACTATGTGTGTACTCTGAATGATGTATGATTTATTTATGTTCATTGTGTGAAGTGGCGATTGTAAGCCAACTCTTTATCCCAGTCTTGTTCATTACATGGGATTGTGTGAAGATGACCCTTCTTGCGACAAAACCACAATGCGGTTATGCCTCTAAGTCGTGCTTCAACACGTGGGAGATATAGCCGCATCGTGGGTGTTACAACCAGTCCATAAATGGATCGTTGGAGCTTGCACACTTTGTTAGCACCTTTTGGATCAACAAAACCTTCCGGATGCATCATATACAACTCTTCTTCCAGAAATCCATTCAGGAATGTAGTTTTGACATCCATTTGCCAAATTTCATAATCATAAAATGGGGCAATTGCTAACATGATTTGGACAGACTTAAGCATCGCTACGGGTGAGAAAGTCTCATCGTAGTCAACTCCTTGAACTTGTCGAAAACCTTTCGTAACAAGTTGAGCTTTGTAACAGTAACATTACCGTCTGAGTCGATCTTCTTCTTAAAGATCCATTTACTTTGTTCTCATACATGGATCCCATCTCAGATTTCATGGCCTCAAGCCATTTTGCGGAATCTGGGCTCATCATCGCTTCCTCATAGTTCGTAGGTTCATCATGGTCTAGTAACATGACTTCTGGAACAAGATTACCGTACCATTCTGGTGCGGATCTTACTCTGGAAGACCTACGAGGTTCTGTTGTAACTTGATATGAAGTTTTATGATCATCATCATTAACTTCCTCACTAATTGGTGTAGGAATCACTGGAACTGATTTCTGTGATGAACTACTTCCCAATAAGGGAGAGGGTACATTTACCTCATCAAGTTCTACTTTCCTCCCACTCACTTCTTTCAAGAGAAACTCCTTCTCTAGAAAGGATCCATTCTTAGCAACAAAGCTTTTGCCTTCGGATTTGTGATAGAAGGTGTACCCAACATCTCTTTTGGGTATCCTATGAAGACGCACTTCTCCGATTTGGGTTCGAGCTTATCAGGTTGAAGCTTTTTCACATAAGCATCGCAACCCCAAACTTTAAGAAACGACAACTTTGGTTTCTTGCCAAACCATAATTCATAAGGCGTCGTCTCAATGGATTTTGATGGTGCCCTATTTAAAGTGAATGCAGCCGTCTATAGAGCATAACCCCAAAACGATAGCGGTAAATCAATAAGAGACATCATAGATCGCACCATATCTAATAAAGTATGATTACTACGTTCGGACACACCATTTCGTTGTGGTGTTTCAGGTGACGTTAATTGTGAAACTATCCCATGTTGTTTCAAATGAAGACCAAACTCGTAACTCAAATATTCTCCTCCACAATCAGATCATAGTAACTTTATTTTCTTGTTACGATGTTTCTCCACTTCACTCTAAAATTCTTTGAACTTTTCAAATGTTTCAGACTTATGCTTCATTAAGTAGATATAACCATATCTGCTCAAATCATTTGTGAAGGTGAGAAAATAACGATGCCCACCACGAGCATCAATACTCAATGGACCGCATACATCGGTAAGTATAATTCCCAATAAGTCAGTAGCTCGTTCCATTGTTCCAGAGAACGGAGTTTTAGTCATCTTGCCCATAAGGCACGGTTCGCAAGCACCAAGTGATTCATAATCAAGTGATTCCAAAAGTCCATCAGTATGGAGTTACTTCATGTGCTTTATACCGATATGACCCAAACGGCAGTGCCACAAATAAGTTGCACTATCATTATTAATTTTGCATCTTTTGGCTTCAGTATTATGAATATGTGTATCATCACTATCGAGATTCAACAAAAATAGACCACTCGGCAAGGATGCATGACCATAAAAGATATTACTCATATAAATAGAACAACCATTATTCTCTTATTTAAATGAATAATCGTCTCGCATTAAACAAGATCCAGATATAATGTTCATGCTCAATGCTGGCACCAAATAACAATTATTCGGGTCTAAAACTAATCCTGATGGTAGATGTAGAGGTAGCGTGCCGACCGCGATCACATCGACTTTGGAACCATTTCCCACGCGCATCGTCACCTCGTCCTTAGCCAATCTCCGCTTAATCCGTAGCCCCTATTTCGAGTTGCAAATATGAGCAACAAAACCAGTATCAAATACCCAGGCGCTACTGCGAGCATTAGTTAAGTACACATCAATAACATGTATATCAAATATACCTTTCACTTTGCCATCCTTCTTATCCGCCAAATACTTGGGGCAGTTCCGCTTCTAGTGACCAGTCCCTTTGCAGTAGAAGCACTCAGTTTCAGGCTTAGGTCCAGACTTGGGTTTCTTCTCTTGAGCAGCAACTTTTTTGCCGTTCTTCTTGAAGTTCCCTTTCTTCCATTTGCCCTTTTTCTTGAAACTAGTGGTCTTATTGGCCATCAACACTTGATGCTCCTTTTTGATTTCTACCTTTGCGGCCTTTAGCATCACGAAGAGCTCGGGAATAGCCTTGTTCATTCCTTGCATATTATAGTTCATCACGAAGCCTTTATAGCTTGGTGGAAGTGATTGAAGAACTCTGTCAATGACACAATCAACTGGAAGATCAACTCCCAGTTGAGTCAAGTGATTATGATACCCAGACATTTTGAGTATGTGTTCACTGACAGAACTATTCTCCTCCATTTTGCAACTGTAGAACTTGTTGGAGACTTCATATCTCTCAACTCCGGCATTTGCTTGAAATATTAAGTTCAATTCTTGGAATGTTCAAAACGTCTTTGAAGTCCCGATTCTAAGCCGTAAAGCATGGCACACTGAACTATCGAGTACTCATTAGCTTTGCTTTGCCAGACATTCTTAACGTCATCAGTAGCATCTGCAGCAGGCCAGGCACCTAGCGGTGCTTCCAGGACGTAATTCTTCTGTGCAGCAATGAGGATAATCCTCAAGTTACAGACCCAGTCCGTGTAGTTGCTGCCATCATCTTTAAACTTAGCTTTCTCTAGGAACGCATTAAAATTCAAAGGAACGGTAGCACGGGCCATTGATCTACAACAACATAGAAATGCAAAATACTATCAGTATCAGGTACTAAGTTCATGATAAATTAAAGTTCAATTAATCATATTACTTAAGAACTCCCACTTAGATAGACATCCCTCTAATCATCTAAGTGATCACGTGATCCGAATCAACTAAACCATGTCCGATCATCACGTGAGATAGAGTAGTTTTCAATGGTGAACATCACTATGTTGATCATATCTACTATATGATTCACGCTCGACCTTTCGGTCTCAATGTTCTGAGGCCATATCTGCATATGCTAGGCTCGTCAAGTTTAACTTGAGTATTCTGCGTGTGCAAAACTGGCTTGCACCCGTTGTATGTGAACGTAGAGCCTATCACACCCGATCATCACGTGGTGTCTCGGCACGGCGATCTGTAGCAATGGTGCATACTCAGGGAGAATACTTGTACCTTGAAATTTAGTAAGGGGTCATCTTATAATGCTACCGACGTTCTAAGCAAAATAAGATGCATAAAGGATAAACATCACATGCAATCAAAATATGTGACATGATATGGCCATCATCATCTTATGCTCATGATCTCCATCACCGAGGCATCGTCATGATCTCCATCATCACCAGCGCGACACCTTGATCTCCATCGTAGCATCGTTGTCGTCTCGCCACCTATTGTTACTATGACTATCGCTACCGCTTAGTGATAAAGTAAAACAATTACATGGCGATTGCATTGCATACAATAAAGCGACAACCATATGGCTCCTGTCAGTTGTCGATAACTTTGTTACAAAACATGATCATCTCATACAACAATTTATATCACATCATGCCTTGACCATATCACATCACAACAAGCCCTGCAAAAACAAGTTAGATGTCATCTACTTTGTTGTTGCAAATTTTACCTGGCTATTACGGGCTTCTAGCAAGAACCATTCTTACCTACGCATCAAAACCACAATGATTTTTCGTTAAGTGTGTTGTTTTAACCTTCAACAAGGACCGGACGTAGCCACACTCGATTCAACTATAGTTGGAGAAACAGACACTCGCCAGCCACCTATGTGCAAAGCACGTCGGTAGAACCAGTCTCGCGTAAGCGTACGCGTAATGTCGGTTTGAGCCGCTTCATCCAACAATACCGCCGAATCAAAGTATGACAAGCTGGTAAGTAGTGTGACTATTATCGCCCACAACTCTTTGTGTTCTACTCATGCAAATAGCATCTACGTATAGACCTGGCTCGGATGCCACTGTTGGGGAACACAGTAATTTCAAAAAAAATCCTACGATCACGCAAGATCTATCTAGGAGATGCATAGCAATGAGAGGGGGGAGTGTGTCCACGTACCCTCGTAGACCAAAAGCAGAAGCGTTATGACAACACGGTTGATGTAGTCGTTCGTCTTCACGATCCGACCAATCCTAGCACCGTAGGTACGGCACCTCTGCGATCTGCACACGTTTAGCTTGGTGATGTCCCACGGACTCTAGATCCAGCTGAGGGCGAGGGAGAGTTTCGTCAGCACGACGGCATGGTGACGGTGATGATGAAGTTACCAGGCAGGGCTTCGCCTAAGCACTACGATGATATGACCGAGGTGTGTAACTATGGAGGGGGCCACCGCACACGGCTAAAACAATTGTCAACTTGTGTATCTTTGGGGTGCCCCCCTCCCCCGTATATAAAGGAGTGGAGGAGGGGGAGGGCCGTCCCTCTATGGCGTGCCCAAGGGGGGAGTCCTACTCCCGGTGGGAGTAGGATTTCCCCTTCCCTACTTGGAGTAGGAGAGGAAGAAAGGGGAAGAGAGAGGGAAGGTAAGCCCCCCCCACCCAATTCGGATTGGGCTTGGGGGGCGCGCCCTCCACCTGGCCGCCTCCTCCTCTTTCCCACTAAGGCCCAATAAGGCCCATACACTCCCCGGGGGGTTCCGGTAACCCCCCGGTACTCCGGTAAATGCCCGAACTCACCCGGGACCATTGCGATGTCCAAACATAGTCTTCCAGTATATCGATCTTTATGTCTCGACCATTTCGAGACTCCTCTTCATGTCCGTGATCATATCCGGGACTCCGAACTACCTTTGGTACATCAAAACACATAAACTCATAATACCGATCGCACCGAACGTTAAGCGTGCGGACCCTACGGGTTTGAGAACTGCGTAAACATGACCGAGACTCATCTCCGATCAATAATCAATAGTGGAACCTGGATGCTCATATTGGTTCCTACATATTCTACGAAGATCTTTATCGGTCAAACCGCATAACAACATACGTTGTTCCCTTTGTCATTGGTATGTTACTTGCCCGAGATTCGGTCGTCGGTATCTCAATACCTAGTTCAATCTCGTTACCGGCAAGTCTCTTTACTCGTTTCGTAATGCATCATCCTGTAACCAACTCATTAGTCACATTGCTTGCAAGGCTTATAATGATGTGCACTACCGAGGGGGCCCAGAGATACCTCTCCAAAACATAAAGTGACAAATCCTAATGTCGATCTATGCCAACCCAATAAACACCTTCGGAGACACCTATAGAGCACCTTTATAATAACCCATTTACATTGTGACGTTTGGTAGCACACAAAGTGTTCCTCTGGTATTCAGGAGTTGCATAATCTCATAGTCTGAGGAACTTGTATAAGTCATGAAGAAAGCAGTAGCAATGAAACTAACACGATCATAATGCTAAGCTAACGGATGGGTCATGTCCATCACATCATTCTCCTATTGATGTGATCCCATTTATCAAATGACAATGACATGTCTATGGTTAGGAAACATAACCATTTTTGATTAACGGGCTAGTCAAGTAAAGGCATACTAGGGACTATAGGTTTTGTCTATGTATTCACACATGTACTAGGTTTCTGGTTAATACAATTCTAGCATGAATAATAAACATTTATCATGAATTAAGGAAATAAATAATAACTTTATTATTGCCTCGAGGGCATATTTCATTCAAGAAACTCATGTTTTCTTATGTAAGTCGTTAAGCAATGGCTTAGTTAATAGCGAAAATTCATTTTTTGTTTGTTAGCAATAAACTGACATATAAATCATGATAACTGCATATAAATATATATGCATGTGATGCGACCCATGGGAAATTATCTAGTCATCCCAAACCAGCATATGATCAGTGTAGACGGAATCTCAGATTAATATTTTCTATTGTGTGAAGAAAAGGTCTAGACTCCATATAGGAAAAATCTCAGATAAGAACCTAACAAAAGTTTTACGACTCCTTCATGGAATATAGGTCTTGGTAAGGCCTATGTCAGTTCAAACCTGACGAGTCGTTATCATTTATTGTCCTAACTAAGTCCATTAGCTCCTTTTGCCCTACACCTAGTGGGGATCCATAGAGAGTTCATTTTATGAAATATGTGATAAAGTGAAAAAAGGTAGGTGGTTGCAACAATCACAAACCATAGGAAAAAATAAATACCCCGTGTGTGTGCTCTAGTTTTGGGTTCTCTTAGACCACCATTATGAACCAAAAAACAACCATACCTAGTGAAGGGGACCTCTTTGCAACTATCACTAGAAAGATGGAAAATAGTTAAGAGCCGAGTCAGGGATAAGAGATATAGTTGTCGGAATGAAAGGATATTATTCTAATGGGAATCAGGAAAAGAATGGTTCCCAATACAGGACCCAAAGAAGAGAGACGAAAGAAGTGGTGAAAGAAGAGATATAAGTACACGGATCAAAGTGAAAAGTCACATAGGTACTAAGTCAAAATGTCCAATGAGAATGGAGGTCAACAAGGACATGAAATCCATTTGCATCTCTACGAGTTATTTCATTATTGGCATTCCTTGACCAATAGAAAAAGAAAGAGATCACAAGCCTCATCGGTCTCCAAACGCATCTATCTGTAAAAAGGAGTATGGCACCTGATATAAGATACATACTGGAGTCAAGGATTGAGATCACTAGTGAGAAGGCAAAGAAATCATTTTTACTAGCAAGATGCACGTGCGTTGCATGAAACATCAAGATGCATTCGTATGAGTACTTTATCTTGTGGGAGAACAGAATGAACGAGAAAAGGCTTTATCTATAAATGTGGAGAGGAGTGCGGGTAAATTGTCATAGATCGGACGACCTATATTGCAGGATGACAGGTGCACCATCATCACCAACTCAGCTTTTTATAAGAGTAGAGAGTAGAGATGTATCAAAAGGGAAAGAAGGATCATCCATTGGCGCAATAGAGGTAGGAATCTAGTGGTTGCTGCATCAAGCTCCATCCATGATTTTACACTATAGAGGAGAAAGCTGTTGTGAGCCAGCTTTGTAGCAACCATGCTTATGTGGAAGCAAAACATGTATTTCTGTACGAGTTTCCTTCGGTTTCTTAGGGTGAACAAACCCATGATATTTCATTTATATTCTTTCTCCCTTTTTTGTTGGAGTTACATGGGAGTGGTCCATAGAGGGGAGGGGCACTAGTTTCTAGTTGAGAACCACCGGTCCATAGGCGAGCGATGAGGGCTATATCCAGTTTATTCTGTTGGGTTCTGTGTGAAATCGATTTCTTTCCTCTTGATGTGAACAAATAGTCTCTTCCGACATCTACCTTTACCGGCAAAAAGAGGCTCAAGTGAGTCGTGTCAGTATGGAGGGAATAAAAACAAGATTCAAGGTGAAAAAACTAAAACTTCCACAATGATGAAAAAGGCATCATGTTTTTTTTCTCTAGATTATGTAGCATGCTTAAGATAAGGACGTCTTAGCAACAAATATAAAATTCATTATCCCCTACGAGCGTTTTCTCCCCTTCCCCCCAGCGGATAGGATAAAGTCTCCTGTCCAAGCTTCGCCTGTGAGCCCGTAAGTTTACCTCCCCACTCTGCCTACGGCTCCGGCGGCCGGTGCCGGGTAGGGGAATCCCGATGCCTTCGCTCAGGCTCGTAGTTTAGATTAGAGTCTTTTACTCCTCTTAGGGTCGGTGCTCCGACAGATGGCGACGCTTCTTCTTCAAGTTCATCTTCGAACTATGAGCCTCATCGAGTGCGTCCATCTGGACGTGGTCGACGCAACTCCAACGTAGATTCCCGTTGTCTCCTTGGGACGACGAGGTTAGGGTTTCTCCTCGTGCATGGGCGATGGTGAGATTTCATGTCAGTTCCTTCGGATTTATTTCAAGGGTTCAAAGGTGATGACTACGGCTCCAGAGCGTTGGTGGCACGTGCACGAAGACTACTCGGCTATCGTCAATAAGGCGAGCAACGAGCGATGCATCGGAGGCTCATTCTGTTGCGGTAGCGGTCGTTCGGTGGTCTAAAGCCCTTGACTTAAGTTTTATTATATTTGAGGTGCTTTGTACTTCTAATGAAATTAGGATATTTCTCAAAAAAAAAAACACGCCCTTAGGAAGTGAACATATGTAGCGATCGATAGTGAACATATGTATTTTTTGCGAACCAACCTGTGGTTGAGATGGTTAAGTGGATAGTGGTATCCCCAACCCACCAGGGTTCAAATCCTAGTGCTCGCATTATTCCTGGATTTATTTCAGGATTTCCGGCGATGCGCATTCAGTTGGAGGAGAGTTCCCGTCGACGACGAGGTGCCTACGGCGACTTCGTAAATTTCAAGATGATATGCCGGCTCAGTCTTTCAGAGGTGCTCATAGGGGTAGGGTGTGCGTGTGTGCGTTCATAGGGGTGAGTGTATGCGCGTGTATATGAGCGCTTGTGTCTGTACTGATGTTCAAAAAAAATTCTTTTCTTTTTATTCTCTGTTTTCTCATTATATATGTAGTATTTCATTAATGTTTTTCGTTGTATATTTGTTCAAGAATATTTCTAAAATATAACAAAATGTTCATTGTATACTTGTAAATTTACAACAAAAAAAGAATCTCCAAGTATTAGAAAAATGTTCATCGTGTATTTTTAAAAATGTTGGTCGTGTATTTAAAATTGTTTACCATGTATTAAATTAATGTTTATGGTATTAAAACATGGTACGTGTACTAAAAATGTTTGTGTATTTTACAAAAGGTGAAAAAAAGAAAAAAGAGAGAGATTTAAAACAAAAAAACAGGAGAAAACTGCTCAGACCTGTAACCTAAGAACATAAAAACAAAACTTCCAGTAAAAACCATGAAAACCCCTTTAAAAAACTAAACCTACGTAAAAACCCGGTCGGCGCCTAGACAACCACTATGCTTGCATGTGGGCTGATCCAGTTGGGCGCCTTAAGCACTCATCCGGTCTTTGTGCGATTTTTATCTTCGGTTTGCGCTGGTTTTCATGTGTTTTTTCGATTTATCATAAAACAATAATATTTACTTTAAAACTGAGAAACAAAGAATGACTTAAACATTTTTTTAAGCGTTAACATTTATAAAAATGCATGAATGTTTTTTAAAAGCATGAAGAGTTTTGAGAATAACGTGACTTCAAAAGAATGCATTGACAATTTTATAATTGATAAATTTAAAAAAAATACCATTTGTTTAAAACATGTCCACAGTGTACTATTTTTTTGTGTACACTTCAACATAAATATGTTTAACATAATTATACTTGCTCTCTTTTTGGATGTTTGCATTGGGTTGAAAACCAATATCACATGATATTGTATTGAGATTGAATGCCAATATTTCTGTTTCGATGTGTAGCTATTCGGAATGCAGACTTGATATTGATAAAGTGAGGAATTGAGTTGTACGAGACTTTGATTTTATGTTTAGCATCTGAATGCATTTGAATAATTATATATCGCATAAAAATAATGCAACAAAGATGATGGTGCAAACCTGCAAGAGATTCAGATCAAGTGTATTTTCATGTATACACTAACACACAAGCGCACAAAGATCAACACAAATACTGCATTTGAGACTGCGACGAAACATTGCCAGCAAGTCCCATCAGCAGATAAGGTGCTGTCAGTAAAAAAGTTCCAGGTTCTACTTAGAACAGTTGTACCTATTGACAGGTAATAATAACCAATGAAAAGAAGGCATAAGCTCAACAGCTGGGCACCTTAAGACACCAACAAAACATAACCGGTTCTTCAACAGCTTACGAGTTAGGAACACCAAGAAAAATGATAAACCTGCAGGTTGGCCGAAAACAATCCACAAGACCAGATTCCTACTACCTCCGTCCTAGTTTATTGGTTCCCATTGTAATCTGTGCCAAATTTGACCATAAATTTAACTAACAAAATGTTCATGCATGTCACCAAAAATTATATCATTGAAAACTTGTTCAAATATGAATCCAACTCCAACGATATAATTTTTGTTGACATGCACTAACATTTTGTCAGTTAAATCTTTGGTCAAAATTTAGCACAAATTACAAAGGGGACTTATAAACCAGGACGGAGGTAGTAGCTTGCAAATATAGTTGTATCTGCATAAAGTCGCTCTGCCACTATCAGGATAAAACACAATACCCACTTGACATCAGCCACAACATTGCAGTAATCACGACAGCAAGCAAAAAAACATATCGAGGTAGAGGTCGCCATTGGTTTTCTTAATCTCGGCTGCGTCTTCTACACAGAGGAGAAAGATGAGAGATCAAGCAAAGTGGAGACGGACACTGGACAGGGGAGGGCGGGATGAGCTACCTGTGCAGCCGCCGTTCCTTAGGGCACGCGCAGGCAAGGCCTCCTGTGTCAAGCGGGGATGGGAGGGATGAAGCTCGATGTCAAGCAAAGACGCTCCGAATTGGGCCGGCAGTTTTTTGCCTTCGGGGCGGGTCGCTCGATATCGAGCGAAAATGCCACAGATGAATGCCAAGATAAACCAAACGGTGGTATTCGGGATATGCAGCCCAGACGAACGCCAATACCCAATACCAGGCCCGAATGCAACATCCAGACAGAGCGTTATGAAATATAAACAGGAGAAAAGACACAATGAAAGAAAGATACAAGAAAAAACCTGAAAGGAAACTAAAAAACCCTGAAATAAACTACAGAAAAAGGAAATCAGAAGGAAAAGCGGAAAATGGAAATAATAATAACAATAAACGAACTGAAAGAAACTAAAATAAACCACTGAACTGGAAACCACAAGATAATTTCAGAACAATGCCATTACATAGTATGGGTAAAATTCTTAGAACCACTAAACAGGGAACAACATGAGGACCCTGGCAATTCTTTAGGGCAAACTTATCAAAAATGTCGCAAAGGAATGCAGTGCCCGCCCAGTTGTGACAACCCGTCACATGTTGACAGGCCTTCTACTTACGTCGTTTGTACCTTGATTTGCTCTTGAATGAATTCTTAGATTTCTTTGCAAACGAGGTGTCCTTTTTCTTCAGGGAACGGCCCTGCTTCCATTCACTCATATCATTCTGGAACAGCTCATGCATTTCCTCTTGCCTGGTTTGGCCCTTTTCAGAAGGCTGTTTTGACCCTTTATCATTCTTTCCTTTGCTAGCACGAATGCCGGTTTTGCCAGTCGCCTTCATTGATTTTGCCCTGCGATAAGCGACATCAACTACAGATTGGCTACTCTTTGCTTTCTTCCCTCCTTTGCTTTCCTGAGCTTCCTCCTCATCTTCCTTCTCCTCCTCCAGCATCTCCCGTTGCGCCTCCAATTTTCTGCGCTTCTTCCTAGGTAGGTTTTTCTCACGCTCTCTTCTTCTTTTCTCCTTCAGACGAAGATCTTCAGCTTGCTGAGCACTAACAACTACAGAACCACCTTTAACTTGATCCAAGGATTCTTTAGCAGCCTTTGCCAAAAGTTTCTTTTCCTTCTCAGTAGCAAACCAGGTTCTCTTGGGGCGTGAATATATCTCATCCCTGTGAGCTATCATATTTTCTGCCTTTGTAGCTTCCATTTCAGCCTTTCTCAATGCCATTTCCTCCCTTTCTTCCAGAATTATGTTAGAAATTTGATGCTCCAGTTGCTCAATTAATTTTGCACAGTCAGACACAGGTTTCTCGGCAACAATGCGGCTTTTCAGCTGAGAACCAGCCTTCTTTGCAATAGCTTTCAAGAGGGATCTATCATCATCAGTAACAAACGTCACGGCATATCCTTCCCTGCCAGCCCTTGCAGTACGGCCAACACGATGAAGGTAAGTTTTGACATCACGTGGGCAGGCAAAATTTATGACAGTTCGAACACCAACAATGTCAATACCACGAGCTGCAATATCAGTTGCAATCAGGATGTCCGCTTCTTGCTTTTTAAATTGTTCTAAAGCCTCAAGCCGCTGTGCCTGTGTAAGGTTGCCATGAAGCTCGGCAGCTTTTATCCCAGACAGACCAAACAGTATCTTCAGTCTGTGAGCAGAATGCTTTGTCCCACTAAAAATGATCACTCTTTCCTTGAAGGTCTTCAAACAGAGAGCAAGCAGAACAGCTTCTTGAGTTGCTTCACGTGATCGCCGAATTCTAACCACCTCTTCAGTCAATGTTGCAGGGCGTTTCAGCGAAGGATCAGCTTCAAGACGGACTGGCTTGTTCAGAGAAAGCTTCACAAGCTCATCGATTTGCTCTGTCATTGTGGCAGAAAAGAGCATGGTCTGCCTTCTTTTAGGACACATGCGAATCAGCTCACCAATTTCAACACTGAAACCCAATTCCAGCAAACGGTCAGCTTCATCAAGGATCAAAACTGCAAGATCTTCAAGCCCGACAGAAAGGGAGTTGCGCAGATGATCCACTATACGCCCAGGAGTGGCAACAACAATGTCAGGATTTGACCTTAAGGCCACCTCCTGTGCCTTGGTTGGAAGCCCACCCACTATGAGACAGCACCTGATATCAGTAAACTGGGCCAGTTTCTCAATCATGCTATGCACCTGCGCAGCCAGCTCTCTGGTTGGAGTGAGAATAAGCACCCTGATGGCAGGCACGCGCTTCGGCCGGAAAAGCAGACGCTCCAGCACGGGCAGAGAGAAAGCAGCCGTCTTCCCTGACCCTGTTATGGCGCTGCCGCATATGTCCCGCCCTGTTAATGCCAGAGGGATGCACGCGGCCTGAATTGGTGTTGGTTTCTGGTAGCCCAGCGCTTCACAGGCCCGAATGAGTGGACGCGATAAGTTGAGCTCAAGAAACGACCTTGCACTGAATGAAGCTCCTTCCGATGACGCGAAGAATTGAGATGGATCCGGCTGCTCGGGTGCATCGTCTTCCTCTTGCACAGCCTCTTCTTCTTCCCCCACCTCTTCCTCCTCTTCCTCTTCTTCTTGCCCGTCAGCTTCCACTTCACCATCCTCCTCCCCGCCGCTCGACTCGATCTCTTCGTCGTCGTCGTCACTCTCCTCGATCTCGTCCTCATCGTCCCCGCTCTCCCCCTTCACCGCCGCCTCCTCGTCGCTGTCGTCATCAGCATCATCGTCCTCCTCGTCCTCGGAGCCATCGGGCATGGAGGGGTTGCGCCGGCCCCGGAGGGCCTGGGAGATCTTCTCGTCGATGGAGGTGGTGCGGCGCGCCGCGTGCTCCGCCGCCACGGACTCGGCGTACGTGGAGAACTCCCACGGCGACTGCGCGGGCTTGCGACGCGCGGCGGCCCCCGCCGGCGCCTCGTCGTCGGAGCCGTCCGGGTCGAACCGGAAGTCGGGATCCATGTTGGGAGGGGCAGGGAAGACGGAGGGAGGTGGGCGGCTGTGTTAGGTTTTCCGGCGGCGGGGGGTTGGGGTTTGAGGGAGGAGGCGAGGGTTTAATCCAGCAGGAGCAAGCGGACGAACGGACCGAGAACGCCCGAATTGGGCCGGCCCAATCGCTAGCATACGAGCCCACGCGATCTATCAACTTGAAGGCCTGTTTACCCGCCCCAGATCGACGTCGATGGCGTATTCGTCCCCAGCCCGTCTCCGCCGATATAAACGCCTGGCCGCATTGTGCTCGCAACCCTCTCCCCGTCCACCGCCCTCGCCGCCGACGACAAGGCTACCGCTGTAGCCAGCGTTAGAGTCGATCCTACAGCCATGCGACCTTGCCACCGCCACACGTGACACCCCTGTGTGAATTCACTGTAGCTTACGACAAGGGGAAGGAAGAGGGAGGTGAGCGACGTCGTCGTGGGGTGCTCCTCTCCGAATATGGGTTCCGGGTGAAAACCTTTGTTCTCTGTGGATTCGGCAACGACGACAATTAGCGTCGTTCTCCCTTTTGAGAGTGTTGTCGTTTAGGTTAGGTGTTTTGCGGCGTACTGTGGCGTTATACTCAATTCTTCTTGTGCTCTATTTCAGTTGCACAGTCATGTGCGTCTTGCGTGATTTGGTTATCTTAAAACCGGCGGTGTATGAGGGCTACCTCGGCACCTTGTATGATGTTAGGTCATGTATTTTATTCTTTGGTTGATATTTTTTTGGAGCAGGCAAATTGAGTGCCTTTAACTCTATAGAAGGTAGAGGGTAAACTACAATAAATATCGGCAATCTCCCCCCACAATCCGGTGAGAAGAAAAAAACTCCAACTCGAACGCACACAAAACAGCAACAATGCATAAGGGCCAGTCCTGAGTTGATCACCAAAGTAGTATCTCCACCAACGCTGGTCACTTTGGAAGAGCAACAACTCCAAAGAATTCTCCTTGCCAACGCACCAACCATCCTTGTGCGCTTAAAAGAGTTGACAGGTGGGTGGGGGACTCGGACAACTCCGAGAAAGCCATCATCTTGGACTCGCCCGCGACGGCGTCATAGCGCTCTTGAATTACAATCTGAAATAGCGTCGAGCACCAAAGGGACGCAACATAGAACCACCAAGTCATGTCTATAAACGATGCTCCCAACAGAGGAACAACGCCAAAGCCGCCACCATCTCCGATTCGGAACAGAACCTAGGCTTTCGCCCGGACACCACTTCGACGCCTCCAAGGAGGGGAATGACACCCACGGCCGCCGCCGCCGCTAGCGCCGTCTAAAGACGTGGCGGAATCCAATCTATATCACACACCTACATCCCTGCTCACCAGAAAAGGGTAACTCTGCCCATGTTGATTCACTCCGCCACCATCGCAACACCACGCCATTGAAGCCACATCGTCATGTCTCACCAGTAGCACCATGACGAGCACGGCGTAGCTACCAACACCACCATGGCGCCCGTTAGCCCTTGAGCCTCGACGACACCACACCCACCAAAAGCCATGGCCATCGCCCCTGTAAACACCGAAGCCACAAGCTGCTGCTACCGACGAGTCAACACCATGCCCACCAAGTCCGTAGGCAACCATACACTATTAGGGAAAACCTAATACACAGAACCTTAACAGTAGCAGGGGTTAAAAAGAAGCACTGCTGGTACTTAGCAACAACGCGTATCCACATAAGGCGTTGCTGCTACAGATATAGCAGTAGCGCGGCATGGACGAAGGGCGCTACTACTAAAATTGCCAAACCGTTGCCGCCAGGCAAAGTGTAGTAGTAGCGCATACCCCTGAAACGCGGCGCTGCTAAATAGTTTAGCAGTAGCGCTTTCCCCTAACACGCGCTACTGCTAAACCCATCCTATCTTCTTCCCCCCAACCACCCCTCACTCTCCTCCTCTCCACTCCCACTCTCACTCTCCCACTCACATAGTCCATCGCCGCCGACGTACGGCCCTCCCCCACCGCCGCATTGTCGCCGCCGCCCTCGCTTCTCCTTCCTCGGTATGCGGAGCCCCCCTCCTCCTCCTCCTCCCTCCTCCCGCCGTGCCCTCCTCCCTCCTTTGGTCGCGTCCTCATCCCTCCTCC
>NC_057807.1:559560452-559584383 GCF_018294505.1 Triticum aestivum
TCCCTCCTCCCTCCATCTCTCCTCAGTGATAATGTAATTTATTTACTATTTTTTGTAAGTGCTTAATTTACTTTATTTAGTAAGTACTTAATAGAAGTAGTTTATTTAGTAAGTGCTTAATTTAGTTATGTTAGGTTTATATAAAAGATAATTTAGGGTTTCACTAAGGTATTTTTAGTAAATGTTAGGGCTATAACTAGGATGTTTTAGACATAGTTTTTTAGGGCTAGAACTAGAAAATTTTAGTAATAGAAAACTAGGGAATAGTTTTGCTGAATATAAAATAGTTTTTGAATAGGATAGAAAACTAGTGAATAGGTATAGAAATTTTTGGTAATTTTGTTTTTCAATATAGTAATGTATTGGAAAATTTAATTATTTTTATGTCATTATCACTTTGTCATCAAAGAATGCTATATGAGATTTGATGATTTAAAATTTTCACTCGGTGGAATATGCAGGCTTTGTATAGTCATGTCTCCTTGGAGTGATCGTCATCGGGGCTACCTCTAGCTACTTCCTCTACACCCGAGTCGATGAGCTAAAAGTCCATCTCCTCCTTGTCTACTCCTCGGTGTGTTGAATAGAGTAGAACTATGGTATTGAGTCGGTGAGCTCATGTGCGAATGCTTATGATAATTGATCCGGATGGAATTGCAAGTTAAGCGTCGTTGTATGTGTATGGACATCTTTGTATCGCAGGGAAAATCTGAGTGATCTATGTTTTGCTGGAGTGTTGATTCATTTCTATTCCGGCAAATTTCAGGCTCTCGATATGTCCTATTTTAGCAAAGGTCATGCCGATTTTTTCCGTGAATTTAAGCGTGACTTGTGCTAGAATATGTAGGAAATATCGAGTGCCCCGGATTTGCTAGAAAGAGAATTAAACGACATTTTGAGTTGACTTTAAGTCTGTCGGGGCTCCATACATGACAGTCAAAAAATCGGCGAGGGAGAGTATCCACCATATATGAGAGAAGAAGAATGTCGACTGCTGTCGTGGGGGTCGCTTCTCCTTCTTCTCTTTGTGCTAGACCTTTGTTATGCACTAGGGGAAGAAGGAGTAGCGACCATCATCGACGGTCAAAAAATCGGTGAGGGAGTGTCCACCATATATGAGAGAAGAAGAATGCCGACTATTGTCGTGGGGGTCGCTTCTCATTCTTTTCCTTGTGCTAGATATTTGTAATGCACTAGGGAAAGAAGGAGTAGCGACCATCACCGACGGTCGCAATACCAGAGAGGGAGTGCCCACCATATACGTGAGATGAGAGTTTAGGAAGGAAGACTCGACAGACCTAAAGTCAACCCGTTGCATATTGAGTAATAGTGATATGTGTGTTGAGTTTCCTAGTAGTTGCCTTCGGTCAATTTTTAATTAATGTTTCAACTATGAACATAGGAAATGTCTGGCGACGAAAAGGAATTCGATATGTGTGAATACTACGAAAACGAGCGCGGCCTGTGCGACATGGCTCACCTAGTTGGTGGTAGGCGCTTCAGCATCAAGCCGGATGACACCTTCGAAGTGGATACAGTAAGTCACAACGACAAGTCTTTTTTCGTCATTAAGCATGACTTCTGCTTCTTTTGCTTCAACTTATAATTTTAATTTTTTACTATTCTACTAGCGTATCCCCTGCCATGCAAGAATGTATGTCTTGGATAAGGATGGTTTCAGTACTATGGAAACTATGGAGGTAAAAAGAGTTAACTTGAGGACCGAGCATCATTATGCTTTTGCCGCAAATTTATACAATTCAGACACCTACAACCATTTTGTATGCAAAAAATGGAGAGCACTATGCAAGGCTTATGCATTTGAGACTAATAAGTGATGTCTACTATGCAACTTTATTCTTGTAGACACATGTTGGGCCTCAAAGCGCAGAGTTTTGTAGGACAGTAGCAATTTTCCCTCAAGTGGATGACCTAAGGTTTATCAATCCGTGGGAGGCGTAGGATGAAGATACTCTCTCTCAAGCAACCCTGCAATCAAATACAAGAAATCTCTTGTGTCCCAAACACACCCAATACAATGGCAACTTGTATAGGTGCACTAGTTCGGCGCAGAGATGGTGATAAAAGTGTAGTATGGATAGTAGATATGAGTTTTTTAGTGCAAACAATAAAAAACAACAAGGTAGTAAATGGTAAAATGAAGCACAAACAGTATTGCAATGATGTAAAATGAGGCCTAGGGTGCATACTTTTCACTAGTGCAATCTCTCAACAATGCTAACATAGTTGAATCATATGATTATCCCTCAAAGTGCAATAAAGAATCACTCCCGAGTTCCTATTAGCGGAGAACGAAAGATAGAAATTGTTTGTAGGGTATGAAACCACCTCAAAGCTATTCTTTCCGATCAATCTATCCTAGAGTTCATACTAAAATAACAACAAGTTATTCTTTCCGATTGAACTAATCAAGAGTTCGTACTAAAATAACACCATATGATGCATATCAACCAACTCTAATGTCACCGCGAGTGTCGGTGGGGAACGACACCTATGGGATCACTGAAATCCCTACTACGGTTGCGGGGCGCGGGATCGTGAGAAGAGCAGGACTAGTAGACAGCACAAAGGGGATTTACCCAGGTTCGGGCCGCAAAGATGCGTAAAACACTACGATCTTGCTTTGGTGGATGTATTTAGTGTTCTTGAGCTCTTGAACTAGCTCTGGGTGTTGCCATGTTCCAAAGAGCTGAATCCCTCTTCGGTGCGCCATGGGCCTCCTTTTATAGGTGAAAGGGGCTGCCACAGTGGCACACAGGAGGTGGAAAGTGCTACAACATTGTGAACTTATCACTGGTATTACAGGACAAAGCGCATTTAATGTGAGGCTTAGGTGTCCCTTCACTTTATCGGGGACGGGAGCGAGGCCCGTCCCGTCCATGCCGCTCCTCCTTGCTTCGATATGCGCCCTGGCCAGCGGTGCATGCGATGCCATGTAGGCAGGCAGACAGCTGAGGTGGCGCGGTTGTGGAGCCTCCACGAAGGGCTGCATGTTGCCACGCAGGTGCCTGCACAGCTGGTCGGGTCGGCAGCTGCATGCGAACGACAACGGAGACTTGGCTGGCATGGACCACGGAGGTGCCTCCCGAGCCCTGTCCCAACGCGTTTGTTTAGCGTTAGTGGGCTCGAAGGTTGCTCGCTCAGCTGGTGTGGATGAGCTGCCCCAGCAAGGGTCTTGCCGGGGCTGCGGAGGCCGCCCCCGGCAAGGGCCTTGCCGGGGAGACCTGCTTTGCCCATCTGCACTTTGTGGCCTTGGTCCTTGATGTTGCTTTGTTAGTGTTGTGCCTTCGGCTTCTCTCTGGCTTTCCTTCCCTGCCCCGTTATGTGTGTCCATGGCAGGTGGCTTCTAACTGCCCGTGCACAAATAAAGGGGTCAAAAGCAGAGCCCCTACTTTAGTACACCGATAGGAGCCCCCAGGCCTAGGCCATACATAGGCGCAACACGTTGTTGGGCCAGGCCCAGAATGGTGCGTGGGTAGTTGGGGTGGATTTTTGCTGCGGTAACTACTCCGTCCGCTGCGCTTCCCCCCACGACCTACGTTGAACGCGCGACGTGGGGGTCATGCACGCGCATGACGGAAGCATACTGGCGTCATCCCGTGGTGGACAGTAAAGAGGCAGCTTGCGTGTCTCTTTGAGACCGCATGACTGCTGCTCATTTACTGCCCTCGCTTGGGAACCGTCGCTCCATGCGTCCCACTGCGCCTATCCCTTGCGCCACGTTCGTTGCATGCACGGTGCAGGGCGAATAACGGGTGCGCGGGGTGTGGTAAGTCATGCGCGTGCGCGGGTTGATTCCCACGCGCCTTCAATGGAGCGGGGAGGGCGGTCGACGGCCCTCCTTGTTGTCACTTTAATGGGCCGGATTGGCCGAGAGGGGGCGGCCGAGCCTCGCCCTCGCCCCTTTATAAAGAGGGGAGCAGGAGGAACGGTGCCCCTTAATCCTCCGTCATCTGCCTCTTCCCGCCCTTGCTCTTTCCTTCTTCCCGTCAGGGCGAGGGGATGTGGCGACGCTTCATCGGTGGCGGCAAGGGTCTCGGCTCGACAATGCATCGCTCCTCCCCAAGAGCTCGTAGCGGCGG
This sequence comes from Triticum aestivum, assembly GCF_018294505.1. Taxonomy (NCBI): domain Eukaryota; kingdom Viridiplantae; phylum Streptophyta; class Magnoliopsida; order Poales; family Poaceae; genus Triticum; species Triticum aestivum. Next base: position 559,564,556 of record NC_057807.1, read on the forward strand.
GGCCGCCCATTAGAGGGAGGGGGAGGGGGCGAGGTCGAGGCCGATGTTGGTGTCAAAACTGGTGGATCTCGGGTAGGGAGTCCCGAACTGTGCGTCTAGGCGGATGGTAACAGGAGACGAGGGACATGATGTTTTTACCCAGGTTCGGGCCCTCTTGATGGAGGTAAAACCCTACGTCCTGCTTGATTAATATTGATGACGTGGGTTACAAGAGTAGATCTACCACGAGATCAAGGAGGTTAAACCCTAGAAGCTAGCCTATGGTATGATTGTTGTTCGTCCTATGGACTAAAGCCATCCGGTTTATATAGACACCGGAGAGGGCTAGGGTTACACAGAGTCGGTTACAATGGTAGGAGATCTACATATCTGTATCGCCAAGCTTGTCTTCCACGCCAAGGAAAGTCCCATCCGGACACGGGACGAAGTCTTCAATCTTGTATCTTCATAGTCTTGGAGTCCGGCCGATGATGGTAGTTGGGCTATTCGGACACCCCCTAATCTGGGACTCCCTTAGTAGCCCCTGAACCAGGCTTCAATGACGACGAGTCCGGCGCACATATTGTCTTCGGCATTGCAAGACGGGTTCCTCCTCCGAATAATTTATAGAAGATTGTGAACACCAGAATAGTGTCCGGCTCTGCAAAAATAAATTCCACATACCACCGTAGAGAGAATAATATTACACAAGATCAATCTGCTGACGTATTCTGTGGCGTAATGTCACACCACTTCCAAGCCTTTACTCGAATTGTTTCTATTATTCCACCTCAGCATGTTTAGCGAGGCGGTTTCCTTGGCATGTCTGTCGAAGCAGAGATCGTGTTCCCCTTATTCCGGGATTCCCATCAATACAGACGTGGGTAACCCAACCGCGCCATTGATTGTGACGCTTGGGAGATAAGCAAGTTTTACCAGGCCGGTGGGGACGCGTGTTTCTGTCCGCCCATATAAGAGGATAAAGATCCAACCTCTTTACATGCGCCTTCTTCCTCCTTGGCTTATCCATCTCTGTGAACTCGAGCTCTAGCGCCCAAGCCTGCACATCTCACCTCGACCTTCTCCAAATATGTCCGGAGCGGGAGGCAAGTGGATGGCCTCCTCCGTCATGGAGGGGCATATCCAGAAGCTACGCAGCGCCGGATACTTGTCCAGCGACATCGCGCATCGGCTCCCCGACGAGGGAGAGCTCATCCCCACCCCCAGGCCCCATGAGAGGGTAGTATTCCTTCCCCATTTCCTCCGCGGACTGGGCTTCCCACTTCATCCCTTCGTCCGGGGGCTCATGTTCTACTACGGCCTAGATTTCCATGATCTGGCCCCGAATTTTATTCTCAACATCTCGGCGTTTATCGTCGTGTGCGAGGCCTTCCTCTGCATCCAGCCCCACTTCGGCTTGTGGCTTAAGACCTTCAGTGTCAAGCCGAAGGTTGTGAAGGGCAGCCAAGCGGAGTGCGGAGGCGCCATGGTGGGAAGGATGTCCCACGTTACGTGGCTGGAGGGCACCTTTGTGGAAACCATCAAGGGGTGGCAATCGGGGTGGTTCTACATCACCGAGCCGCGTGATCCCGAATGGGCAGCGGCCCCCGAATTCAGATCCGGCATCCCCACACGGCTCACCTCCTGGAAAGAGAGCGGCTGGATTTGGGGCGATTCGGAGGAGCTGACCGGACTCCAAGTCTGCGTCCAAAAGCCGGTGGACAAGAAGCTCAAGCTTGTCAACGTAGTCCAGGTCATGCTCATCCGCCAGATTCTCCCGTGCCAATGACGGGGCTTCAATATGTGGGAGTTCGATCCGGCGCAGCACCAGACTTTGAATGGGCTCTTTGACACTACGTACAAAGAGGTCTGGAAGGTGCTGTTCAAGGGCGCCGAGGCTCCCGCATCCGCTACCGAAGATTGCGGATTCAGCTCACAGCGTCCAGCTGACGAGGTAAGTGATATTGTCCTTTACGGGATGCTTGTTATTCATAGTTTGACTCTATGCGGGATCTAAACTCCCTTTCCTTTGACAGGACTGGCCGAAGAAGGCCGCACAGGCTATCTGTCCGGCCCCATTGCCAGAGGACCCAGCTGACGCCCGCCTAACGGGGCTAATGGCTCTGGCACCCCACGTGGTGCCGGAGAAGAAGGCCAAGAAGAAGGCCACGGGGACTCGGAAGAGTTCCCGTTTTCAGGTGCTATCGGACGATGAATCCGAGGCCGACTCCTCCCACCAAGGTGAGGAGGAGAAGAAGAAAGCCTCTCCCCCAGCGGGGGGAGGGAAGAAAAGGAAGGCCTCCCCAACAAGGGAGGCCGAAGGGTCCAAGAGGGGAAAAACTCTTCCCCCGAACTGTTCCGCCAACGCCAGTGACGACGACGAGGACTGGCCTCCAAGGGCCAAGCCTCTGGCGAGATCGTAAGTATCCGGACTCCCGAATAACTTCAAGGTTTTCGTTTTCCGCCACGTTATGTCTTTCTAATGCCGCATACAACCCTGCAGTCCGCCTAAGGATGATCTCCCCACTTCGTCGAGCGGGTCCTTAGGGGCGTCGGATATGGATTCTCTTCTGACGGCCTCCACCCCCCGTGATGCAGATGATGCCGAGGTGGGATCCCAGGAAGGGACCCACCAGGAGGAGAGGGCCCCGGAGGTGTCGCAGGACAAACTCCCGGACTTTGCACCGGACTCAGCCCCGGAACCCATAGAGGCTCCGGAGTCTGGCGGGCGACCCCTTCGTAAGAAGGGCAAGACCGCGACGCCAGCTGCCTCCGTCCAACCGGAGGTGCCGGATAATTTGCTGGAGGCGCTCAACGGCGCCTCCATTGAAGAGGAACACCGCACTGTTATGAGTGCGGTGATTCTGAAGGTTCAGCTTGCCAAGAGCGGGCTGACCGAAGCCTGCAGCAGCCTTCTAACAGGCTTTGAGGTAAGAATTTCAATATATGTAAAATGGTACCGCATAGATAGTAGCCCCTGATGCTCGGTTCAGTGTTCGGAAAGAAAAGCCGGACTAAGGATCTTTAGAAAGATAAACGCAGGAGTCATGAAAATATGTCAATATGGGATTGCAGGCTGTGCTGCTGACCTCTGCCACACTGACTGCGGAGGTCAATACTTTGAAGGAAAACCTCGAGCGGTCCGAGAACGAGCTCGGCCATGCCAAGAAGCAGCTCGAGGAAAAAGAAGGTGAGTAATACCTTATGAAAATTGTACCTTACAGAAAAGGATTTGGTTGCAAGAAAAATGACAAGGATAACTGGGGTATTGCAGGGGCCACTAACGAGGTGGCGACCTTGAAGGAGGCGGTGGCTGCGGCCGAACGCAATGCGGCTGCGGAGCACACTGAGCGAGAGAAACAGGAGGCGCGGGTGGCGGAGGTACAACAAGAGCTCCAGGATCTCGTGAAGAAACACGAGAGCCTGGAGCGTGACTCAAAGACTCGAGAGTCTGAGCTTGCAACGGCTCTTGAGAGTGCCAAAGCCGCTAAGGCCGAAGCCTACAAGGCCCTCCAGGAGATAGAGGCGGTGAAGAAAATAGCAGCGGGTAAGGCATTTTTCATGCAAAGTAAGCATGTGAGTGTTAATTACCTGTTGCGTACCCGAATTCGGAGCTCTCCAGGAGCGTTCACAGATCTTCCCCGTAGCGTGTCCGATGCTGCCGCATTCTACCGGGCCGAGGAGGGGAGCTCAACGGAGAAGGTCTTCTGGTCTCAGTATGCTGAGGCCGGACATCCGGTGCCCCTGAGCGACCAGCTGAAGCAGCTATTCGAGCTCCACAAGGCGGCCGAACAGGCCATGAAGGCCTCATAGTTCGGCTGTGGCCTAAGGAGGCTATACCTGGGAGCTACTTCAGCCTGGTGCGGCGGCTAGTGGACGCGTGCCCGTGGGTTCAAGTTATCAAGCACTCCGCCTGTAACGAGGGTGCGCGTCGGGCCCTTGCCCGCGCAAAGGTGCACTGGGGCAAGATGGATGCCCAGAAGCTTGTGACGGACCCCCACCAGAGGGCAAGGAGCATCGCACGCCCGAGATGTATTATAGGAGTGTGCTGAAGGGCGCCCGCATTATTGCATGTGAGTGCTCCAAAGAAGAAGTTTTTGAGTAGACTCGCGTTTTGTTATCCTGTGCGCTGAAAACTAAGTTCATATGCGCAAAGCAACACTTGTTAATTTAAAATATTACCTTCTGTGCGGCTGTTTATCAAATCTGAGAGATGGCAAGTCGTCGGCTTCAGCCCCCATGCCACGAGTGCTGGGGTGTTCGGGATAAATTTGGGCACTCTTGTTCCCATATTTGGGTCCATCGAGGGAGGCGCTCAACACAACGAACAAGGCAACCGGACTTATAATGCTTGAACACTCTCACTTAGCCATAGAATTCTATAATTTTAAATTTCGGCGAAGCCCCTAGTTTTCGGAAGGCCGAATTTGGGGCACTATCCATGCCTTGGCCGGACAGAATCCGGCTCCTCGCTCGAAGCGGCAAAAGTCTTTAGGGACTCGCAAAGAACCTCTCGAACAGCGACCAGCTCTCGCCTCATCATGATGGTTAGTTTTAGCTTTCTCCACTGAGGCGTTAACCCAGCTCAACTAGGGCGCAATCGCAGTGGTTCTCCCAGTGCTACCTTAGCCGATAAAACGGAACGTAAGGTACCAAAACATGGGAGCCGGGCAAACCCAACTATTGACCCAAGAACATGATTCGGAGCCGATGCATATAATGCTATAAGTTCGGGGTGCCGCACTTGTGAAAGTGTTCGGACTTATCACACCACAACGCGGGAAACATAAGCCCCTGATGTATTTAGCCGTACCAAAACGTACGGATGAAACATGTCATAGATGAACATGTGTGTAAGAAGGAAATGCAATTGGAAGCAAAAATGTGCTGCATTGCTTTATTCAATAAAAACTGCTGTAAGTGCAGGACGATACAAGTGGTGCGGTAAGCAAGGGATGGGACTGTTTAACATGTCCCCCTCCAGGGGTAGGCTACGGAATAATGCATAAAACAGATTTAATGCTCATGATGGAGACCACCTGGATTTTCGTTGTAGCCTTTCTCCTTCCCTGGCTGTTGCATCGTGGGTTCGGCATGTGTGCTGCCGGACAGGGCCTCTGACGAACGGAGTCCTGTAGGTAAAAAATAAAAGGAAAAGAAAAAGAAACGACACAGTTAAGAGCCCCTGGTGTGGTTGAGCCGCAGTCTGGGCTTATCGTGGTCGAGCCCCTTGCCCCATGCCCATGGTATCTTCAGAGCGGAATGGAGTACGCGAAGGGTCTGTCTTAATGTTTTACAAGGGCTGGGGTTGGGGCCGCACTGCTACGCATGCTCGGAACGTGCCAGGTGGTCGTGTTGTAGGTTACTCCGGGCATGCTTAGCTGTGTCCGGCCGCTTGGCAGCCGGACTTGAGAATTGCCTTAAAAGGCTGCTTTGTACTTCTACCGCGAGAGCCGCTGTATGTTCCTCCGTTCGGAGGGAGCGTTAAGTGTTTCCGTTGACCGTGATGACTCCTCTAGGGCCTGGCATCTTGAGCTTGAGGTATGCGTAGTGCGGCACCGTGTTGAACTTTGCGAACGCGGTACGTCCGAGCAAGGCATGATAGCCGCTGCGGAATGGGACTATGTCGAAGATTAACTCCTCGCTTCGGAAGTTATCCGGGGATCCGAAGACCACTTCCAGTGTAACTGAGCCTGTACAATTGGCTTCTACACCTGGTATGATGCCTTTAAAGGTCGTCTTGGTAGGTTTAATCCTTGAGGGGTCTATGCCCATTTTGCGCACCGTGTCCTGATAAAGCAGGTTTAGGCTGCTACCGCCGTCCATCAGGACTCTGGTGAGATGAAATCCATCGACGATTGGGTCTAGAACCAATGCGGCGAACCCACCATGGCGAATGCTGGTGGGGTGGCCCCTTCGGTCAAAGGTGATCGGGCAAGAGGACCATGGATTGAACTTCGGGGCAACTGGCTCCATCGCGTATACATCCCTGAGTGCACGCTTCCGCTCCCTTTTGGGTATGTGCGTGGCATATATCATGTTCACCGTCCGCACCTGTGGGGGGAAACCCTTCTGTCCTCTATTGTTCGGCGGTCAGGTCTCTTCCTCGTCATTGCTATGTAGCCCCTTGTCGCTGTTTTTGGCAATTAACTTGCCTGCCTGCTTGAACACCCAACAGTCCCTATTGGTGTGGTTAGCTGGCTTTTCAGGGGTGCCATGTATCTGGCACAAGCGGTCGAGAATTTGATCCAAATTGGACGGACCCTGAGTAGTTCTTTTGAATGGCTTTTTCCGTTGACCGGGTTTAGAGCCTCTGAATCCGGCATTGACTGTCGTATCCTCACTGTTATCGCCGTTAATGCGGCATTTGTTTTTGTTGCGACGCGACCTGCCACTACGGTCCTTGATATCCGGACTGCCAGAATTTTTGTTGAGGTTGTTGCTGCATGCTAGCCAGTTGTCCTCACCCGCACAGAAGCGGGTCATGAGTGATGTAAGGGCTGCCATGGATTTCGGCTTTTCCTGTCCCAGGTGCCGGGCAAGCCACTCGTCGCAGATGTTATGCTTGAAGGCCGCGAGGGCCTCGACATCCGGACAGTCGACGATTTGGTTTTTCTTGGTTAAGAACCGTGTCCAGAATTGTCTGGCCGATTTGTCTGGCTGCTGAATTATGTGGCTTAGGTCATCTGCATCTGGTGGTTGCACGTACGTGCCTTGGAAGTTATCGAGGAATGCGGCTTCCAGGTCCTCCCAACTCCCAATTGACTCTGCTGGCAAGCTGTTAAGCCAGTGTCGGGCTGGTCCTTTAAGTTTGAGTGGGAGATATTTGATGGCGTGGAGATCGTCTCCGCGGGCCATGTGGATGTGGAGGAGATAGTCCTCGATCCAGACCACGGGGTCTGTTGTGCCATCATAAGATTCAATATTGACGGGTTTAAACCCTTCTGGGATTTGATGATCCATTACCTCATCTGTGAAGCACAGTGGGTGTGCGGTGCCTCTGTACTGGGCGATATCGCGACGGAGCTCAAAAGAGCTTTGTCTGTTGTGTTCGGCCCGGCCGGACTTACTGTGTCCGGGGTGACGGTGGTCGTCACGTATCGTGGGGCGCCCACGTGATCCATAGATAGATCTTGATTGTCTTGCCTTATCCTCCAATATGTCTTGCAGGTCCGGAGTGTCCCCCTGTGGCCTTGTGCTTTTCGAGCGATGCCGGGGTACGGGTCTAGTGAAGGGCCTTGAGGCCTCTCTGTCGTGACCACGGGGTGGTCGATCAGCTGTATTGTGTCCTGGTGAAGCGGGATCATATGCCTACACCTCTAATCGGGGGAGCAGCTTACGTTTGGGGTAGCTTTTGGAGGGGCATTCGAGTTCATGCTCTTCGGCCGCGAGGACTTCGGTCCATCTGTCGGCTAGCAGATCTTGATCAGCTCTAAGCTGCTGCTGCTTTTTCTTGAGGCTGTTTGCCGTGGCCATAATCCTGCGTTTGAAACGCTCCTGTTCGACGGGATCCTCAGGCACGATGAATTCGGCGTCGTCGAGGCTTGCCTCGTCTCCGGAGGGAGGCATATAGTCCTCTACCTCTTCTTCGGCCGCTCTCTCATGAGGGCTGGCGTCCCCCTCCTCCTGTGCTGGATCTTGCTAGAGTGGGTTGTCTTCGGCTCTATCCGGTGTATTATTGTCTCCGGTGCTGGAATCCTCATTCTTGCTATGGCGGGATTTAGAGCGGCGCCGCTGACGCCGACGCTTGGGCTGTTTCTTGGAGGGGTCATCCTCCGCTATTCCTTCGCCGTTCCCATCCTTTGGGATATCCACCATGTATATGTCGTATGAAGAGGTGGCTTTCCAGTGCCCGGTGGGCGCTGGTTCTTGGTCGTCTCCGGCATCGTCGTCCATACCGTCGATGTCCTCAGAGTCGTAATCTAGCATGTCGGTTAGATCGTCGACAGTGGCTACCAAGTGGGTGGTGGGTGGGATCTGAATTTCTTCATCGTCCACATCCCAACCGTCCTGGCCGCAGTCCGGCCAGGCCTCTCCTGATAATGAGAGGTACTTTAGCGAACTCAAGATGTCGCCAAAAGATGAGCGTTGAAAGATGTCCGCTGCGGTGAACTCCATGATCGGCGCCCAATCGGATCCGACTGGAGGGGGCGCGGGAGGTCCGGAGTCCGGCACCTCGGAGTCACGAGCTTCATGGGGGACAAGATCGGTGTTCGGCTGTATCGCCGTAGAGGTTGCAGCCCCTGAGGCGGTGTCTAGGCATCCATCCTCGATCTGCGGAGCTGGCTCTGAATTGAAGATCGGAGTGGTTTCGAGTGCGGCCTCCAGGGTATTGTCCGGCGGCAGAGCTAAATCATGCCCGACGTGACAGTGTGGCACGCTCGGCTGTGGCTTGAATCCGTCGTAGATCAAGTCCCCGCGGATGTCAGCCATGAAGTCCAAACTTCCAAATCTGACCTGACGGCCCGGGGCGTAACTTTTGATCTGCTGTAGATGGCCAAGCGAATTGGCCCGCAGTGCAAAGCCGCTGAATACAAAGATCTGTCCAGGGAGGAAGGTCTCACCCTGGACTGCGTTGTTGATGATGATCGAAGAAGCCATCGAGCCTATCGGTGACGACACAGAGGAACTCTCAATGAAAGCACCAATGTCGGTGTCAAAACCGGCGGATCTTGGGTAGGGGGTCCCGAACTGTGCGTCTAGGCGGATGGTAACAGGAGACGAGGGACATGATGTTTTTACCCAGGTTCGGGCCCTCTTGATGGAGGTAAAACCCTACGTCCTGCTTGATTAATATTGATGATGTGGGTTACAAGAGTAGATCTACCACGAGATCAAGGTGGCTAAACCCTAGAAGCTAGCCTATGGTATGATTGTTGTTCATCCTATGGACTAAAGCCATCCAGTTTATATAGACACCGGAGAGGGCTAGGGTTACACAGAGTCGGTTACAATGGTAGGAGATCTACATATCCGTATCGCCAAGCTTGCCTTCCACGCCAAGGAAAGTCCCATCCAGACACGGGACGAAGTCTTCAATCTTGTATCTTCATAGTCTTGGAGTCCGGCCGATGATGGTAGTTTGGCTATCCGGACACCCCCTAATCTGGGACTCCCTCAGCTGCCGTGGTGCTTGAGGGAGAGGAGGAAATGGCGGCAGATCGGCTTCGCCTCCGCCAACGGCCCCTCTTCCGATGGAGGGCCACGTCGGGGACAACCCTTGCGAGTTCTTCATCAGGCTGCGCCAGCCGCCGCACCGTCGTCTTTGTCTAGCGACTCTGTTCGCGCGAGAGATGGAGCTGGATCCACCTCAAGCGTTGCGGCTGCATATGAGGGGGTGTGGGAACAACGACATATGGGCCGACGTCGAGTTCCCTACCCCTCATGTCATGTACCTCCGTCGAGGGTGGAAGACCTTCGCCCACATCCATAGCTTGACGGAGGGGCTCACTCTCCATTTCAAATTAATGGAGGGTGGCCTCCTCTCCGTCAAGATCTTCGGGCACTTCGGGACTCGCGTAAGGTGTTGCGTGGAGAGCTCCTCCGATGATGAAGATTCCTCCTCGAGAGAGGGTGACGAGGAGGACAACAGTAGCGATGACGAGGGTAGTAGGCGGCAGGATGACGGGTCTGACTAGGTGTCGGGCGCGTTGCTCCGGGGCGGCACCGGCGACTCCATCATCCGCGTCGCCGGCTCCTTGAACTTCTCAGGGTCGCCTCCTTGGGCGGCTGGCGTTGGGAGGCTGTGGAAGAGGAAGAGGGTGGGCGGCAAGGCCGTCAAGTCGGAGTACACGGGCACCGACGCCTTCGTAGCGTATTGACGGTCATGTTGCCTCGTCTTCCAGCTCTTCCTCCGGCGCCGCCATCACCATCCAGCCCCTGGACGGCCACCGAGATGTTTCCTCGGTGTCTTCTGCCACCCGTAGCTCGCCTAGGCGCCGCTCTTGCCCTTTTGCCTTCTTGTTCCATTTCCTGAGGAGAGGGACACGAAAGGGATTACGGGCTCCTTATCTCTTTTTAGTCTTGTAAGCCTTCGGGCCTTTTGTTAACTTTAGAACTTGTAATCCCCCTATTCATGTTTTTCATTCCGTATGAACTGTACCTGTACGGGATGTTTTTAATGAAAAAGGGATGTTTGCCGGGCTTTCCGTCCGCAGGTGAAACGCATGGCAAGGATTGAATCCTTGTTGCCATCTAAGTAAATGTTTTTCCGCCCGGCAACAGGCCTTGCCATCCACCCATCTCACTCGACCTTTCTCACGCTCTTGGTGGAGGCAGGGATGAGGTGAGTTCGGGCTCCCCGTTCTATCCCCTCGCTGCCGCGGCTACGACCAACCTCAGACCCAAGAGATAATCCTTGGGTTCGGAAAGAGGGGAGCATGGTAGCTTGGATATAAAACAAGGTTTCACATATCCAAGTTCATAACGAAATGCATGATAGGGGATAAAAGACTTATCTGGACCTGCAGCCCCCGGCAACCTTGGCTTGCCATGGAGGGATCCTTGCATTCGCAGCCCCCGGCAACTTTGGCTTGCCGTGGTCGGGGCAACGGTCCGTTCTTTTCTTCCAAACAGCTCGGCAGAAAATGCTTACGTGTCCTACGAACCAAAAAGGACAGATTAGAAACAGAGGGATGCATACTCAACCTCTAAGCTAGGGGTTAGCCACTACCAAGCACTATCAACCCTAATCGAGGAAGAGACTCAACCTAGCATGCATGCTATAACTTAGGGCGCCAACGCTTCATTTATTAGTGCTCAGGGTCTGCATCTGGCTTTGTACAAAGGGTTACATGCCTTGCCGGCAAGGCTTGTACAAATGGGTTCTTGCCGGGAGGCCCGGCAGCCGCGCCTTATGGGTAAAACTTACGAATATGCTCGATGTTCCAGGAGTTGCTCACTGGTCTCCAGGCAGACTGCGCCGGCCTGGTGACTCATGTTACCCGATAAGGGCCTTCCCACTTCGGCGTCAACTTGTTGGAATTCTTGGCCGACTGAACGTGCCGAAGAACAAGGTCGCCTTCCTCAAAGCTCCGGGCATGAACCTTGCGGCTATGGTAGCGACGCAAGGCTTGCTGGTAGCATGCTGCTCTCACAGTCGCCCGGAGACGATCTTCCTCAAGGAGCGTTGCGCCATCTTGCCGCAATCGCTCTTGCTCAAGCTCATCATAAGTGAGCACTCGAGGTGACCCATATATGAGTTCTGTGGGGAGAACTGCTTCTGCCCCGTAGACCAGGGCAAAGGGTGTCTGGCTGGTGGCTCAATTTGGCATTGTTCTGATCGACCAAAGAACCGCCGGCAATTCATCAATCCAGCGCCTTCCACTCTTGCGCAGTATGTCGAAAGTCTTTGTTCTTAAGCCACGCAGGACTTCGACATTTGCTCTCTCCTCTTGGCCGTTGCTCCGTGGGTGTGCCACGGAAGCAAAACAGATCTTGCCGCCGAGATCCTCAATGTATTGCATGAAGGCATGGCTTGTGAACTGTGTGCCGTTGTCGGTGATGATCCTGTTGGGCACCCCAAAACGGCAAACTAGTCCCTTGAAGAACTTGATGGCTGACTGCGCTGTCACCTTCCTCACTGCCTCCACCTCTGGCCACTTTGTTAACTTGTCGATGGCAACATACAAGTACTCAAAGCCCCCGACAGTGCGGGGGAAGGGGCCCAATATGTTGAGCCCCCAGACTGAGAAGGGACAGGAGAGAGGGATGGTTTGAAGGGCTTGGGCTGGTTGATGAAGCTTCTTTGAATGGAACTGGCACGCTTCACACTTGATTACTAGTGCCGTCGCATCCTGGAGGGCGGTGGGCCAGAAGAAGCCTTGCTGGAAAGCCTTGCCAGCAAGGGCCCTTGACCCTATGTGGGAGCCACATATGCCTCCATGTATCTCTACCAACATCTCTAGTCCTTCCTCTCGGGAGATGCACTTCAATTTCACCCCATTTGGTCTCCTTCTGTACAACACGTTGTCAATGAATTGATACAGAGCCAACCGGCGGGCTACTCTTTCTGCTTCTTCCTGCTCCTCAAGAAGCTCTCCTCTCTGGAGGAATCGGACGGTGTGCTGCGCCCATGCCGGAGCCTGTGGCTCGACGACAAGGACCAAAGGCATCTCTTCTGCCATGGGAGCGGCCATCTCTATGGCCATGACCTGAGGTCCTGCCGGAGTCGGCTGTCCCGCGGCAGGATCGACATCCATGGCAACATCTTCACCAACGGCTCCAGGGAGCTTGGTGGGAAAGTACTTGCTGGAGCCTAGCTTCCTCCGCTTGTTCTGCCCGATTGATGGCTCAACGGATGGTTGAGTTAACTGAAGCACAAAACTACCTGGTTTCACAGGTAGCTTGAGGGCAGTGCGCTTTGACAAGTAGTTGGCGACGTCGTTCTCCACCCGAGGGACGTGCTCTGCTTGTATACCGTCAAAGCGCTCCTCCAGCTTCCTCACTTCATCCACGTAGGCTTCCATCAACGGGCTTTGATAATGTTTGTTGACCTTCCTGACGACGAGTTGCGAGTCCCCCCTGACGATGAGCTTTTTGACTCCAAGGTCCACCGCGATCCTGAGACCGGCAAGCAAACCCTCGTATTCGGCGGTGTTGTTGGTTGACATCTCCCGGGGGAAGTGCATTTGGATGACATACTTGAGGTGCTCCCCGGTGGGTGCGACAAGCAGCACACCAGCACCGGTGCCTTGCAGCAAAAAATCCCCATCAAAGTACATGATCCAGTTGCCACTCGTTTCCTCGCTGGGGAGAGTGGTCTCTTGTACCTCTTCGTCGGGCGTCGAGGTCCATTCTGCAACAAACTCCGCCAAGACTCTGCTCTGAATCGTCGAGGTACTTTCGAACTTCAAGCCGAAACTTGACAGCTCCAGGGCCCATTCCATGATCCTTCCTGTTGCATATGGGTTATGCAGTATCCATTGCAACGGAAGGCGGGTAACCACGGTGATCTCGTGCACTAGGAAGTAATGGCGCAGCTTCCTCGAGGCCATAAGGAGGCCGAAGAGCAATTTTTGCACACGTGAGTACCTCGACCTAGCTCAAGAGGGAGCTGACGAAGTAAACCGGGTGCTGCATCATCTTCTTCCTTTGCGCCACTTCACCTGGTCGTGCGGGTCCTCCCGTGCCGCCGTCAGTCTTGCCTGGGCCGAGCCCTGCCGGGGACTCAGTCTTGCCGGGACCAAGCCCAGCCAGGGAGGGTTCTGGCCCGCCAACCATTGATTCTGCTGCTGCTGGTGTCTCCTCGTCGACCTCTCTCTGCACCACCAATGCGGCGCTAACCACTTGGTTTGTTGCCGCTAGATATAGCAGCAACGGTTCTTGTGGTTTGGGCGCAACCAGCACCGGGGCAGATGAGAGGTACTTCTTCAAGTCTTGCAACGCCACCTCGGCCTCTAGGGTCCACTCCACTGGGCCTGTCTTATTTAAGATCTTGAAAAGGGGGAGGGCACGCTCCGCGGACTTGGAGATGAATCTTCTCATGGCGGCAACACAGCCAGTGAGCCAACACACGTCCTTAATCTGTTTGGGTGCCTCAATCTGCTCGATGGCCCTAATCTTGTCTGGGTTTGCCTCGATCCCGCGCTGCGACACAAAGAACCCGAGAAGCTTTCCGGATGGGACACCGAAGACACACTTCTCAGGGTTCAATTTGAGGTTGATCTTACGCAGGTTTCCGAATGTCTCCTCCAGATCTTGCACAAGTGTTGCCTTGTCCTTGGTTTTGACCACTATGTCATCCATATAAGCTTCCATATTTCTATGTAGCTGGGGTTCAATACCAATTTGGGCTGCTCTTGCAAAGGTTGAGCCAGCACTCTTCAACCCGAAAGGCATCCGTAAAAAGCAATACGTACCACATGGGGTGATGAATGATGTCTTTTTCTCATCTTCTTTTGTCATGAAGATCTGGTGGTATCCCGAGTAGGCATCAAGGAATGATAACAGGTCACACCTAGCCACGGAGTCAAGAATCTGGTCGATGCGCGGTAACGGGAAGGGATCCTTTGGGCAAGCCTTATTGATGTCCGTGTAATCAATACACAGCCTCCACTTCCCGTTTGCCTTGCGCACCACTATCGGATTGGCCAACCACGTCGGATGGAGTACTCCTCTTACCAAGCCTGCCGCCTCTAGCTTCCAGATTTCCTCCATGATGAACTCTTGCCTCTTCAGAGCTTGCTTCCCGACCTTCTGCTTGATGGGACGCACATGAGGACAGACAGCAAGATGGTGCTCAATCACTTTCCTGGGAGCGCCGGGGATGTCGGAAGCTTGCCACGCAAACACATCGACATTCGCCCGCAGGAAAGTGACGAGCTCGCTTTCCTATTTGCTGTTGAGGGTGGAGCTTATGGTAAAAGCTCCCTCCGTGCCATCCTCCTTGATGGGCACCTCCTTGGTCTCTGGTGGTGCAGCTCTAGACCTCTTGCTTTCGCCGGCAGAGCTCTCTGGCACGTCCTCAACGGGAGCGCAACACCCCAAAGAGGTGCGCTTGCCGGAGTGGGTGCAAGGGGTGTCGCCAGTCTTATTCCCTCCTGGGGCTCCGTCGGCAGGAGCAGGTGCCTTAGCGGCAGCTACCGCAACAACTTCCCGGTAGAGTTGGTCGGCGCAAATCAACGCATCTTTCTTGTCGGAGGGGACGGTGATGATGTTCATCGGCCCGGGCATCTTCAACATGTTGTAGGCGTAGTGTGAAGTTGCCATGAACTTGGCTAGCGCCGGGCGGCCGAGGATCCCGTTGTAAGGCAAGGGGATCTCGGCTACATCAAAAACAATCCTCTTCGTCCTGTGGTTCAGCTCACCTCCGAAGGTCATGGGCAGTGTGACCTTTCCCTTTGGCTGGCTCCTCCCCGGGTTAACCCCTTGGAATGTGCCCATTTCCTTGAGGTCTCCATCAGGGATCTGCAACCTTTTGACCACAACAGGTGAGATCAAGTTCAGGCCGGCCCCGCCGTCAACCAACATCTTTGTCACCTTGAGGTTGCGGATCATCGGTGAAACCAACAATGGCAAGCACCCGACCGCAGTAGTGCGGTCGGGGTGGTCCTCGGTGTCAAAGATGATGGGCATGCTCGACCATTTCAGTGGCTTCCGTGCGTCGAACGATGGCTCCTCCGTCGTGATCTCATGCTCCCACTACTTGAGTTGGCGGTGGGATGTATGGAGCGAGGCGCCACCATCGACACACATGGCCTCAGTGGCCTTCTGAAACTCGTGGTCGCCGAACTCGTCGTCCTCGTCTTCCTGCTTCTTGTCACGGCCCCGGACGGGCCTTTCCTGCTGATTATCCTTGTCGCGGCAGCCTCCTTGGCCGCCATGTTTCTTGCCGGATCCCTCGGCACCATCTTGGCCTTTCTCCTTGTCCCGCTGCTCATACTCAGCTTTTTGCTTCTCAGTGAGAAACTCTACCTGCCGGCAGTTCTGGAGGTCATGGCCCTTGGTGCGGTGGATCTTGCAATACTGCTTGTCAGAGCCTCCTGGCTTGTCGGCAGCCGCCAAGGCCCGGCAAGCGACACACCTGGCAACCTCCTTGCCGGGGTTGCTTGCCTTGGTCTTCTTGGTGGCGCCGGTGTCGTTGGATCCCTCGACGGCAAGCACAGCCTTGCCCTTGCGTTTCCTGTTATAGCACCAACCCTTCTTCGCTGGGGTGGCGGTGTCGCCTGTGGAGTCAGTTTCCGCGCCGACATCTTCGCCGGGGTACTTCCTTCCCTCTTCAGCGCGAGCGCATCGATCGGCGAGGACATAAAGCTTAGCCACATCCCTAACCTTGTTCATCGCCAGCTGTTCGTGCATCTTGCAGTTGCGCACATTCTGGTGGAACGCACTGATCACGGCGGCGGGATGAACATCGGGTATGTTGTACTGCACCCCGCTGAACCTTTGGATGTACTTGCGCAAGTTTTCTCCTTCCTTCTGGGGGATGAGGTGTAAATCACTCGCCTGGCCATGAGCTTGGTGACCTCCGGTAAAGGCGCCAACAAACTCATGGCACAGATCCGCCCAAGAAGAGATGGAATCCATCGGCAAGTGCATCAACCATGACATAACATTAGGCTTGAGCACCAATGGGAAGTAGTTGGCAAGCACCTTATCGTCACGGGCCCCAGCAGCTTGCATCGCGATGGTGTAGATGCCGAGGAACTCTGATCGGTGAGTCTTGCCATTGTACTTCTCGCCAACGTCGGGCTTGAACGTGCAGTGGGAGGGCCACTGGAACTGCCGCAGCTCACGGGTGAAGGCCGGACAACCCACCTCGTAGGGTAGGTCTCCGTAGCCTCCCAGCGTTGGGTGGTCCATAGCGGGCCCTGCCCGCCTGTCCGACTGGTGGCGCGCGTCACGTCGGTGCTTGATGGTGGTTCGACCATCCTCATGAGCCCGCTCCCGAAGGACTTGGCACTGATCACGGTTTGTTCACGGGTCGGACGACGTGATGGAGATATCATCATGAGCATCGTCACGACGGATTGTCGCCCGCGATGGCTGGTGCGGAGGAGGGGAGTACACCATGGTCGCATCACCTCCGGGTCGGCCCCTGGTGGCAGGCGGTGGCTCGACGGAGCGACAGCCCACAGGTCCTACCGGTCGCAACTCATCATTGTTGGCGATGCCGACGAGACTCTGGACGGTGGCCCTCCATTCGTCGAGCTTCTCCGCAGTGGGAGGAAAATCGAGGAGCAGCTGCGCGCGTGCAAGGGCTTCAGCTGGTGTAGGTGGCGGCGAAAGCTGGGTGGACCGCGATGCGCCTCGACTTCTAACCATGTTAGAAGGAGCTGCGTCACGGCTCCGCAGCCGTTCATCACCTCTGTCAGCACCCCGGCGCACATGCTGGCCCTCCTAATCATGTGGTGGGCGCACGGGACTCTTCCCAGGGCGGCATGCAGGGTCACCGGCAAGGTGACGCTTCTCATCATGCACAACCTGAGAAGAGCGCGCCGTGGGCGCCGGTGTTGGTGTCTTGGAGGTCGCCGCGCCGCTGTCTGGCGGGATGGCGGCACCCCTGGAGGGCCCCGCCCCGCCTGCGAGGGGCCCGACTCTATCTCTGGAGCCCGCGGCTGGTGGCTCGTTGCTTGGCGCGCGGATGACGCCACTCGCCAGGCCTGGACCGCCAAGGTGATGTGTATGTTTGCGGGCCGCACCGCGGGTTCTCTCTGTGACTGTCCCGCTACTGGTCCGCATCGGTACTAGCAACCCGGTCCCGGATGAACCAATCATCGTGGTCGTCTTCTTCTTAGGAGCCATGGCGATGGAGAACAGCTAGGTCAACTGCTAGACCAGATTCTCACAATTTGCGCCCCCTACCTGGCGCGCCAAAGATGTTGGTGGGGAATGACACCTATGGGATCACTAAAATCCCTACTACGGTTGCGGGGCACGGGATCGTGAGAAGAGCGGGACTAGTAGACAGCACAAAGGGGAATTACCCAGGTTCATGCCACAAAGATGCGTAAAACCCTACGATCCTGCTTTGCTGGATGTATTTAGTGTTCTTGAGCTCTTGAACTAGCTTTGGGTGTTGCCAGGTTCCAAAGAGCCGAATCCCTCTTCGGTGCGCCATGGGCCTCCTTTTATAGGTGAAAGGGGCTGCCACAGTGGCACATAGGAGGTGGAAAGTGCTACAGCATTGTGAACTTATCGCTGGTATTACAGGACAAAGCGCATTTAATGCGAGGCTTAGGTGTCCCTTCACTTTATCGGGGATGGGAGCGAGGCCTGTCCCATCCGTCGCCGCTCCTCCTTGCTTCAACACGCGCCCTGGCCAGCGGTGCATGCAATGCCATGTAGGCAGGCAGGCAGCTGAGGTGGAGCCTCCACGAAGGGCTGCATGTTGCCATGCAGGTGCCTGCCCAGCTGGTCGGGTTGGCAGCTGCATGCGAACGGCGGCGGAGACTTGGCTGGCGTGGGCTTGGTAGTGGCCCTGCCGGCGCGCTTGGAGAGGGCCTTGCCGGGTGGCCCGGCAATGGTCTCACCACGGCACACCATTGTCCCCAGCAAGGACCTTGCCGGGGGTCTTGTGGGCTTCTTCGGTAAGAATCCTGCCGAAGATTGTTGCCTTCCTATCCTTATTTGATCTTGACTAATCTTTGTCTTCACAAAGATCTGCATGCCACCACGGAGGTGCCTCCTGAGCCCTGTCCCAACACATTTGTTTAGCGTTGGTGGGCTCGAAGGTGGCTCGCTCAGCTGGTGTGGACGAGCTGCCCCGGCAAGGGTCTTGCTGGGGCTGCGGAGGCCGCCCCCGGCAAGGGCCTTGCCGGGGAGACCTGCTTCGCCCATCTACACTTTGTGGCCTTTGTCCTTGATGTTGCTTTGTTAGTCTTTTGCCTTCGGCTTCTCTCCAGCTTTCCTTCCCTGCCCCATTATGCGTGGCTGTGGCGGGTGGCTTCTGACTGCCCGTGCATAAGTAAATGGGTCAAAAGCAGAGCCCCTACTTTTGTACACCGATAGCGAGTACCCATGAGTTAATTATACGATATGTGTCAAACAATTTCAGATTCATAATACTCAATCCACACAAAGAACTACAAGGGGACCCCAAAATTTCTATCGGAGAAAAGATAATAAAAATGTGCATCAACCCCTATGCATAGATTACCCTAAAGTCACTGCTACGTCTTGAGCTTGCATTGGTTTTCCTTGAAGAGGAAAGGGTGATGCAGCACAGTAGCATAAGTATTTCCCTCAGTTTTTGAGAACCAAGGTATCAATCCAGTAGGAGGCTCCTCACAAGTCCCACGAACCTACACAAACAAACAAAGAACTCGCAACCAACGCGATAAAGGGGTTGTCAATCCCTTCGCGGCCACTTGCAAAAGTGAGATCTGATAGAGATAATATGATAAGATAAATATATTTTTGGTATTTTGTGATATAGATTGGAAAAGTAAAGATGCAAATAAAAGTAGATTGAAAGCGTATATGATAAAAGATAGACCCCGGGGCCAAAGGTTTCACTAGAGGCTTCTCTCAGGATAGCATAAATATTACGGTGGGTGAACAAATTACTGTCGAGCAATTGATAGAAAAGTGAATAATTATGAGATTATCTAGGCATGATCATGTATATAGGCATCACGTCCGCGACAAGTAGACGGACTCCTGCCTGCATCTACTACTATTACTCCACACATTGACCGCTATCCAGCATGCATCTAGAATATTAAGTTCATAAGAACAGAGTAACACATTAAGAAAGATGAGATGATGTAGAGGGACAAACTTATGCAATATGATATAAACCCCATCTTTTTATCCTCGATGGCAACAATAAAATACATGCCTTGCTGCCCCTGGTGTCACTGGGAAAGGACACCTCAAGATTGAACCCAAAGCTAAGCACTTCTCCCATGGCAAGAAAGATCAATCTAGTAGGCCAAACCAAACCGATAATTCGAAGAGACTTGCAAAGATAACTCAATCACACATAAAAGAATTCAGAGGAGATTCAGATATTTCTCAAAGATAAACTTGATCATAAACCCACAATTCATCGGATCTCGACAAACACGCCACAAAAAGAGTTACATCGAATAGATCTCCATAAGAGAGGGGGAGAACATGGTATTGAGATCCAAAAAGAGAGAAGAAGCCATCTAGCTAATAACTATGGACCCGAAGGTCTGTGGTAAACTACTCACAACTCATCAGAAGGGCTATGGTGTTGATGTAGAAGTCGTCCATAGTGGATTCCCCCTCCGGCAGAGTGCCGGCGACGGCTCCAAGATGGGATCTCGCGGATACAGAAGGTTACGGTGGCGGAAATATTTCTTCGGTGGCTCCCTTGATGGTTTCGCGGTATATGGGTATATATAGGAGGAAGAAGTACGTCGGTGGATGCCCGAGGGGC
>NC_057807.1:559584684-559606094 GCF_018294505.1 Triticum aestivum
CTTCTTGACTTGCACTCCAAGTCCTCTGGATCATGTTCGTTCCAAAAATCACGCTCCCGAAGGTTTCATTCCGTTTGGACTCCATTTGATATTCCTTTTCTTCGATATACTGAAATAGACAAAAAAACAGCAATACAGGTTGGGCCTCCGGTTAGTAGGTTAGTCCCAAAAATGATATGGAAGTGTAAAGTAAAGCCCATAAACATCCAAAACAGGTAATATAATAGCATGGAACAATAAAAAATTATAGATACGTTGGAGACGTATCAAGCATCCGCAAGCTTAATTCCTGCTCGTCCTCGAGTAGGTAAATGATAAAAACAGAATTTTTGATGTGGAATGCTACCTAGCATAATTCAATGTATTTCTCTTTATTGTGGCATGAATGTTCAGATCCAAATGATTCAAAATAAAAGTTCATATTGACATAAGAAATAGTAATACTTCAAGCATACTAATAAAGCAATCATGTCTTCTCAAAATAACATGGCTAGAGAAAGTTATCCCTACAAAATCATATATCTGGCTATTGCTCTATCTTCATCACACAAAGTATTTAATCATGCACAACCCCGATGACAAGCCAAGCAATTGTTTCATACTTTATTAATCTCAAACTTTTTCAATTTTTCACGCAATACATGAGCGTGAGCCATGGACATAGCACTATATTTGGAATAGAAGGGTGGTTGTGGAGAAGACAAAAAGGAGAAGATAATCTCACATCAACTAGGCATATCAATAGGCTATGGAGATGCCCATTAATAGATATCAATGTGCGTGAGTAGGGATTGCCATGCAACGGATGCACTAGAGCTATAAATGTATGAAAGCTCAATAAAAGAAACTAAGTGGGTGTGCATCCAACTTGCTTGCTCACGAAGACCTAGGGCATTTTGAGGAAGCCCATCATTGGAATATACAAGCCAAGTTCTATAATGAAAAATTCCCACTAGTATATGAAAGTGACAACATAAGAGACTCTCTATCATGAAGACCATGGTGCTATTTTGAAGCACAAGTGTGGAAAAAGAGATAGTAGCATTGTCCCTTCTCTCTTTTTCTCTCATTATTTTTTCTTTTTCTTTTTTTCTTTTCTTTCTTTCCTTTTTTTCTTTTTCTTTCTTTTTGGTGGGCTTCTTTGGCCTCTTTTTTTCATGGGCTTCTTTGGCCTCTTTTATTTTTATAAAGTCCGAAGTCTCATCCCGACTTGTGGGGGAATCATAGTCTTCATCATCCTTTCCTCACTAGGACAATGCTCTAATAATGAAGATCACACTTTTATTTATCTACAACTCAAGATTACAACTCGATACTTAGAACAAGATATGACTCTATATAGATGCCTCCGGCGGTGTACTGGGATATGCAATGAATCAAGAGTGACATGTATGAAAAATTATGAGGTGGCCTTGCCACAAATACGATGTCAACTACATAATCATGCAAAGAGCAATATGACAATGATGATGCGTGTCATAATAAACGGAACGATGGAAAGTTGCATGGCAATATATCTCGGAATGGCTATGGAAATGCAATAATAGGTAGTTATGGTGGCTGTTTTGAGGGAGGATTATGGTGGGTATATGGCACCGGCGAAAGTTGTGTGGCACAAGAGAGGCTAGCAATGGTGGAAGGGTGAGAGTGCATATAATCCATGGACTCAACATTAGTCATAAAGAACTCATATACTTATTGCAAAAAATCTACAAGTCATTGAAAACAAAGTACTATGCGCATGCTCCTAAGGGGATAGATTGGTAGGAAAAGACCATCACTCGTCCCCGACCGCCACTCATAAGGAAGACAATCAATAAATAAAATTGTACTCCAACTTCATCACAAAGCGGTTCACCATACGTGCATGCTACGGGAATCACAATCTTCAACACAAGTATTCTTTAAATTCACAATTACCCAATTAGCATGACTCTAATATCACCACCTCTATATCTCAAAACAATTATCAAGTATCAAATTGATCATAGCATCCAATTCACTTTCTATGATAGTTTTTATTATACCCAACTTGGATGCCCACATTCTAGGACCAATTTTATAACCATAGCAAACACCATGCTGTTCTAAAAGACTCTCAAAATAATATAAGTGAAGCATGAGAGATCAACAATTTCTTTAAAATTAAGCCACCGCCATGCTCTAAAAGATATAAGTGAAGCACTAGAGCAAAAGTTATCTAGCTCAAAAAGATATAAGTGAAGCACATAGAGTATTCTAATAAATTCCAATCAAATAGGCTTCTCCCAAAAGGTGTGTACAACAAGGATGATTGTGGTAAACTAACAAGCAAAGACTCATATAATACACGACGCTCCAAGCAAAACACATATCATGTGGCGAATAAAAATATAGCTCCAAGTAAAGTTACCAATGAACAAAGACGAAAGAGGGGATGCCTTACGGGGGCATCCCCAAGCTTAGGCTTTTGGCTATTCTTGAATATCTTGGGGTGCCTTGTGAGGGAGTCCTGGATTAGGGGGTATCCGGACAGTCGGACTATATACATCGTCCGGACTATCGAAGTGTGAAGATACAAGACTCAAGACTCCAGCCCGTGTCCGGATGGGACTCTCCTTTGCGTGGAAGATAAGCTTGGCCATCCAGTATCATATTTCCTTCCCTTTAACCGAATCCATGTAAACCCTAGCCCTCCCCGGTGTCTATATAAACCGGAGAGGATGGTCCTTAGAAGGCCGATCACATTTACAATCATACCATCATAGGCTATCTCCTAGGGTTTAGCCTCTACAATCTCGTGGTAGATCTACTCTTGTACTACTCATATCTTCAATATTAATCAAGCAGGAAGTAGGGTTTTACCTCCATCGAGAGGGCCCGAACCTGGGTAAACATTGTGTCCCTCACTTCCTGTTACCATCAGCCTAAGACGCACAGATTGGGACCCCCTACCCGAGATCCACCGGTTTTGACACCGACATTGGTGCTTTCATTGAGAGTTCCTCTGTGTCGTTGCTTCAAGGCTTGATGGCGTCTTCAATCGCCAACAACACAGTCCAGGGCGAGACTTTTCTCCCCGGATAGATCTTTGTGTTCGGCGGCTTCGCACTGCGGGCCAATTTGCTTGGTCATCTGGAGCAGATCGACAGCTACGCCCCTGGCCACCAGATCAGATTCGGAAACTTGAACTACACATCGGATATTCGTGGAGACTTGATCTTCAACGGATTCGGGCCTGCGCCAGGTGCACCGGACAGTCACGACGAGCACGGCCTAGACCTGTTGTCGGACTATCCTCGGGGTATCACCCCTGCAGTAGCCCCGAATCTAAATCCGGAGCAGGTTGCGTTGCCCAAGGACGGAGGGGTGGACCCCGCCCTGGAGGCCGCATACCCATCGGCGCTGGAGCCGAACACATGTCTCTCCTCTGTGGAGGCCTGTAACCCCGGGCCCCCAAATTCGTATCCGGTTGTTGGTTCCGGTTCGCACACCCTCGAGCCAGCCGAGCCAGGTTGGGCTCCTGTAATGGAGTTTACCGCTGTGGACATCTTTCAGCACTCGCCCTTCGGCGACATGCTGGACTCATTAAAGTCTCTCTCTTTGTTAGGAGGCTCAGGGCTGAACTATGTCTAGCTTGAGTGGGAAGCAGGTGACGAAGGAATTCGCTACCCACCCACCACCCACTTTATTGCCACGGTCGATGATCTAACCGACGTGCTTAACTTCGACTCCGAAGACATCGACGGTATGGACCACGATGTAGGAGACGTACAGGAGCCACCGCTCACAGGGCGGTGGACAGCCACCTCTTCATACGATATATATATGGTGGACACTCCGAAAGAAACCAATGGCGATGAGGCAACGGAGGATAACCCCTCCAAGAAGAAAGCAAAGCATGGGCGTCGCCAGCGTCGCTCCAAGCTCCGCCAAGGCAATACCAGCACCGGAGATGAAAACAATCCGGACGGTGCCGACGATGAATACAACCCCGAACAGCCCGCCTTCGAGCAGGCCGAGCAGGAAGATGGGTAGGATAGCCCAGACGAGCAGGCAATGGACGGGTATCCGGAGGAGGACAACTACATGCCCCCCTCCGAAGACGAGATTAGCCTCGGCGACGACGAGTTCGGGTGCCCGAGGACCCCATGGAGCAGGAGCGCTTCAAGCGCCGGCTTATTGCCACTACGAGGAGACTGAAGAAGAAGCAGCAGCAGCTTCAAGCTGATCAAGACATGCTCACAGATAGATGGACAGAAGTCCTGACAGCCGAGGAATATGGACTCGAGCGCCACACGGCTGACCGGCCGCCTCGAGGACGGGATAAAGCGGCATATCAGCCCGAATACCAGCCTGCACCCCGCGCCACTTTACTATGGCCCGGGGCAATACTCAGGACCTGCACGATAGAGTGGATAACACCGCAGGACAACCAAGATCGATCTACGGATCACGGGGGCGCGCTACAACACACGATGACGACCGTCATACTGGATATACTAACAGTAAATCCAGCCGGGCCGAATACAACCAGTCAGACGCAGCCGGACTACGTCGCGACATAGCCCGGCACAGAGGTGCTGCACACCCCCTCTGCTTCACCGATGAAGTGATGGATCATGAATTCCCAGAAGGGTTCAAACCTGTAAACATCAAATCATACGATGGCACAACAGACCCCACGGTATGGATTGAAGATTTCCTTCTCCACATCCACATGGCCCGCGGAGACGATCTACATGCCATCAAGTATCTTCCCCTTAAGCTCAAAGGACCTGCCCGGCACTGGCTAAACAGCCTGCCTGCAAATTCCATTGGCAGTTGGGAAAACCTGGAAGACGCATTCCTTGACAACTTCCAAGGCACATATGTGCGACCTCCGGATGCCGATGACTTGAGCCACATTACTCAACAGCCTGGAGAATCAGCCAGGAAATTCTGGACTCGGTTCCTATCTAAAAAGAACCAAATAGTTGACTGTCCGGACGCTGAAGCCCTAGCGGCCTTCAAGCATAATATCCAGGACGAGTGGCTCGCCCGACACCTCGGCCAGGAGAAACCCAAGTCCATGGCAGCTCTCACGACACTAATGACCCGCTTTTGCCCGGGCGAAGACAGCTGGTTGGCTCGTAGCATCACTACGCCACATTCGGGCACTTGAGATGTCCGTGACACTAATGGAAAGGTACGGCACAACAAACACAAGCGACAGAACAATGGCGACAACACCGAAGACATGACGGTTAATGCCGGATTCAACGGATCCAAATCCGGTCAGCGGAAGAAGCCATTCAAAAGAAACAATCAGGGACCGTCCAGTCTAGACCGTATACTGGAGCGCTCGTGCCAAATTCATGGCACCCCAGACAAACCAGCCAACCACACCAACAGAGACTGCTGGGTATTTAAACAGGTCGGCAAAGTAAATGCCAAAAACAAGGACAAGGGGCTGCACAGCGACGACGACGAGGAGCCCTGGCGTCCGAACACGGGGGGACAGAAGAAATTTCCCCCAGGTGAAAACGGTCAACATGATCTACGCCACCCACATCCCCAAGCGGGAACGGAAGCAAGCACTACGGGACGTCTACGCGATGGAGCCCATCGTCCCCAAATTTAACCCATGGTCAGCTTGTCCGATCACCTTTGACCGTAGGGATCATCCTACTAGCATCCGTCACGGTGGCTCAGCCGCATTGGTCTTAGACCCAATCATAGATGGATTCCACCTCACAAGAGTCCTTATGGACGGAGGCAGCAGCCTGAACCTGCTTTATTAGGACATAGTGTGCAAAATGGGCATCGATCCTTCAAGGATCAAGCCCACCAAAACCACCTCTAAAGGTGTAATTCCTAGAGTAGAGGCCCGTTGTACGGGCTCTATAACACTTGAAGTGGTCTTCGGATCTCCGGATAACTTCTGAAGCGAGGAGCTAATCTTCGATATCGTCCCTTTCCGCAGTGGTTACCACACACTGCTCGGACGAACCGCATTCGCTAGATTCAATGCGGTACCACACTATGCATACCTCAAGCTCAAGATGTCAGGCCCATGCGGGGTCATAACAGTCAACGGAAACATGGACCGCTCTCTCTGTACAGAAGAGCATACTACAGCCCTTGCGGCTGAAGTACAATGCAGCCTCCTTCGGCAGACCACCAATCCGGCGACGACAACTGATACGTCTCCAACGTATCTATAATTTTGATTGTTCCATGCTATTATATTACCCCTTTTGGATGTTTATGGGCTTTATTTTACATATTTATATCATTTTTGGGACTAACCTACTAACCGGAGGCCCAGCCCATATTGTTGTTTTTTTGCCTATTTCAGTATTTCGAAGAAAAGGAATATCAAACGGAGTCCAAACGGAATGAAACCTTCGGGAGCGTTATTTTTGGAACAAATCTGATCCAGAGAGCTTGGAGTGCAAGTCAAGAAGTCTCTGAGGGCCCCACGAGATAGGAGGGCGCCCCCCTGTAGGGCGCGCCCCCTGTCTCGTGGGCCCCTCGGGCGGCCACCGATGTACTTCTTCCTCCTATATATACCTATGGACCCCGAAAACATCCAGGAGCACCACGAAACACAATTTCCATCGCCGTAACCTTCTGTATCCGCGAGATCTCATCTTGGAGCCTTCACCGGCACTCTGCCGGAGGGAGAATCGACCACGGAGGGCTTCTACATAAACATCCTTGCCCCTTCGATGATTTGTGAGTTGTTTACGACAGACCTACGGGTCCATAGTTATTAGCTAGATGGCTTCTTCTCTCTTTTTGGATCTCAATACAATGTTCTCCCCCTCTCTTGTGGAGATCTATTCGATGTAATATCTTTTTGCGGTGTGTTTGTCGAGATCCGATGAATTGTGGGTTTATGATCAAGTTTATCTATGAACAATATTTTAATCTTCTCTGAATTCTTTTATGTATGTTTGAGTTATCTTTGCAAGTCTCTTCGAATTATCAGTTTGGTTTGGCCTACTAGATTGATCTTTCTTGCCATTGGAGAAGTGCTTAGCTTTGGGTTCAATCTTGCGGTGTTCTTACCCAATGACAGAAAGGGTTGCAAGACACGTATTGTATTGTTGCCATCGAGGATAACAAGATGGGGTTTATATCATATTGCATGAGTTTATCCCTCTACATCATGTCATCTTGCTTAATGCGTTACTCTGTTCGTATGAACTTAATACTCTAGATGCATGCTGGATAGCGGTCGATGTGTGGAGTAATAGTAGTAGATGCAGGCAGGAGTCGGTCTACTTTTTATGGACGTGATGCCTATATACATGATCATGCCTAGATAATCTCATAACTATGCGCTTTTCTATCAATTGCTCGACAGTAATTTGTTGACCCACCGTAATACTTATGCTATCTCGAGAGAAGCCTCTAGTGAAACCTATGGCCCCCGGGTCTATCTCTTATCATATTTGCTTTCAATCTACTTTTATTTGCATCTTTACTTTTTGCATCTATATTACAAAATACCAAAAATATATTATTATCTCTCAATCAGATCTCACTTTTGTAAGTAGCCGTGAAGGGATTGACAATCCCTTTATTGCGTTGGTTGCAAGTTCTCAGTTTGTTTGTGTAGGTGCGTGGGACTTTTAAGGAGCCTCCTATTGGATTGATACCTTGGTTCTCAATACCGAGGGAAATACTTACGCTACACTTTGCTGCATCACCCTCTCCTCTTCGAGGAAAACCAACGCAAGCTCAAGACGTAGCAAAAAGGATTTCTAGCGCCGTTGCCGGGGAGGTCTTCGCTCAAGTCAAGACATACCAAGTACCCATCACAAACCCATCTCCCTTGCATTTACATTATTTGCCTCTCGTTTTCCTCTCCCCCACTTCACCCTTGCCATTTTATTCTCCCTCTCTTTCCCAACCTCCTCCTCTCTTTTCGCTTGCCTTTTTTCCGTTGCCCGTGTGTTTGCTCGTTTGCTTCGTCGTTATGGCTAGTTCCTTGTCCGCTCCTATGTCTCCCGAGTTTGAAGTTCTTCACTTCAAGGAAAGGCAAGGAGAAAACTTAAAAGATGCTTGGTATAGGATGATGGAATCTTATCGCAAGTGCACCCTAGAGGTGAACTTTAGAATTCTTCTTTGCAATTTTTATGTTGGGTTAAACATGACGCATAGACAACTCTTGGATTGCATTGCCAAGGGAATTTTATTGAAATTGATCCAAGTATTGCGCATGAAATTATAGAGGGAATAGTGGGAACACTACCTCAAAAGGGAGAATCTCATCCTATCCAAGAAGAAACGCAAGTGTTTGGAAAGATTTGCGAAGTAACAATTTTTTTACAAAAATCTCTTGAGCCTCTTAAAAGTGTTAGCGGAAATCTTCACCGCATTAATATGTTGATCACTCCTTGCAATAAGCGGTTGGATTCTTTAGATCTAAAAATTTCAGAGTATGAAGGGAAGCGGAAAGAACCTCCCGGATTTGAGCATGACTCCGCTAAAAAACTGAAAATTAAAGATGGCATTAGTTAAATCTATCTTCACTTTTATGCCTAGCTAGGGGCGTTAAACGATAGCGCTAGTTGGGAGGCAACCCAATTTTTTTTATGTTTTTTTGTTTTTGCTCCTGTTTAGGAATAAATCTTGCATATACTCTCTGTTTAGATGTGTTTTTATCTTTTAATTAGTGTTTGTGCCAAGTAGAACCTTTAGGATAACCTACGATGATAGTTGATTTGATTGTGCTGAAAAACAGAACCTTTGCACGCACAAATATAATTTTGTTAAATCACAGGAACGTGCTTCTGCGTTGATTCTTTTTGCTGCTGTTCAATAGATAAATTTTCCAGGACTTCCTATTTTGGTAGTATTTTTAGAGTTCCAGAAGTTTGCGCTAGTTACAAATTGCTACAGACTGTTCTGTTTTTGACAGATTCTGTTTTTCGTGTGTTGTTTGCTTATTTCAATGCATCTATGGCTAGTAATTCAGTCTATGAACCATAAATAAGTTGGAATACAGTAGGTTTAACACCAAAATAAATAAAGAATGAGTTCATGGCAGTACCTTATGTGGTGGTCTTGTTTTCTTCCACTAACGGAGCTTATAAGATTTCCTGTTGAGTTTTGTGTTGTGAAGTTTTCAAGTTTTGAGTAAAGCTTTTATGGACTATGGAATAAAGGGTGGCAAGAGCCTAAGCTTGGGGATGCCCATGGCACCCCAAGATATTCAAGAATATCCAAAAGCCTAAGCTTGGGTATTCCCCGGGAAGGGATCCCCTCTTTCGTCTTCGTTCATTGGTAACTTTACTTGGAGCTATATTTTTATTCGCCACATGATATGTGTTTTTCTTGGAGCGTCGTGTATTATATTAGTCTTTGCTTTTTAGTTTACCACAATCATCCTTGCTGTACACACCCTTTGGGAGAAGCCTATTTGATTAGAATTTGCTAGAATACTCTTGTGCTTCACTTATATCTTTTGAGCTTGATAGTTTTTGCTCTAGTGCTTCACTTATATCTTTAAGAGCACGGTGGTGTCTTAATTTTGAAGAAATTGCTAGTCTCTCATGCTTCACTTATATTATTTTGAGAGTCTTTTAAAACAACATGATATTTGCTATTATCATAAAGTTGGTCCTAGAATGATGAGCATCCAAGTTGGGTATAATAAAAACTATCATAGGAAGTGAATTGGATGCTATGATCAACTTGATACTTGATAATTGTTTTGAGATATGGAGGTAGTGATATTAAAGTCATGCTATTTGGGTGATTATGAATTCAAAGAATGCTTGTGTTGAAGTTAGCAAGTCCCTTAGCATGCACATATGGTTAAAGTTGTGTAACAAATTTGAAACATGAAGTGTACTTGGCTTGTGCATCCCTATAAGTGGCGGTCGGGGACGAGCGATGGTCTTTTCCTACCAATCTATCCCCCTAGGAGCATGCGCGTAGTACTTGATTTTTGATGACTTCTAAATTTTTGCAATAAGTATATGAGTTCTTTTGACTAATGTTGAGTCCATGGATTATACGCACTTTTACCTTTCCGCCATTGCTAGCCTCTTCGGTACCGTGCATTGCCCTTTCTCACCTTGAGAGTTGGTGCAAACTTCGCCGGTGCATCCAAACCCCGTGATACGATACACTCTATCACACATAAACCGCCTTATATCTTCCTCAAAACAGCCACCATACCTACCTATTATGGAATTTCCATATCCATTCCAATATATATTGCCATGCAACTTTCCACCGTTCCGTTCTCATGACATACTTTACTTTTGTCATATTGCCATTGCATGATCATATAGTTGACATCATATTTGTGGCAAAGCCACCATGCATTATTTTTCATACATGCCACTCTTGATTCAGTGCACCATCCCGGTACACCACCGGAGGCATTCATATAGAGTCATATCTTGTTCTAGTTTCGAGTTGTAATTCTTGTGTTGTAATCAATAGAAGTGTGATGATCATCATTATTAGAACATTGCCCAAAGAAAAAAAAAGGCCAAAAAGAAAAAATAAAGGCCCAAAAAAAGGAAAAAAAAGGAAAAAGAAGAAAATAAATAAAAAGGGCAATGTTACTATCTCGTTTTCCACACTTGTGCTTCAAAGTAGCACCTTGTTCTTCATGTAGTGAGCCTCATATTTTGTGCTTCAAAGTAGCACCTTGTTTTTCATGTAGTGAGTCTCATAAGTTGTCTTTTTCTTACTAGTGGGAATTTTTCATTATAGAACTTGGCTTGTATATTCCTACGATGGGCTTCCTCAAATGCCCTAGGTCTTCATGAGCAAGCAAGTTGGGTGCACACCCACTAGTTTTCCTTTGTTGAGCATTTGTAGCTCTAGTGCATCCGTTGCATGGCAATCCCTACTCCTCATGTTGACATCAATTGATGGGCATCTCCATAGCCCGTTGATTATCCTCGTCAATGTGAGACTTTCTCCTCTTTTTTCTTCTCCACACAATCCCCAGAATCATATTCTATTCCACCCATAGTGCTATATCCATGGCTCACGCTCATGTATTGCGTGAAGGTTGAAAAAGTTTGAGATTATTTAAGTATGAAACAATTGCTTGGCTTATCATCGGGGGTATAGAAGTTGGGAACATCTTTCTATGACGAAAATGAAGCATAGCCTAACTATATGATTTTGTAGGGATGAACTTTCTTTTGCCATGTTATTTTGAGAAGACATGATTACTTTGATTAGTATGCTTGAAGTGTTACCATTTCTTATGTCAATATGAACTTTTATTTTGTATTCATTTGGATCTGAACATTCATGCCACAATGAAGAAAATTACATTATGAATTATGCTAAGTAGCATTCCACATCAAAAATTCTCTTTTTATCATTTACCTACTCGAGGACGAGCATGAATTAAGCTTGGGGATGCTTGATACGTCTCCAACGTATCTATAATTTTTGATTGTTCCATCCTATTATATTACCCCTTTTGGATGTTTATGGGCTTTATTTTACATATTTTCATTTTTGGGACTAACCTACTAACCGGAGGCCCATCCCATATTGCTGTTTTTTTGCCTATTTCAGTATTTCGAAGAAAAGGAATATCAAACGGAGTCCAAACGGAATGAAACCTTCGGGAGCGTTATTTTTGGAACAAATCTGATCTGGAGAGCTTGGAGTGCAAGTCAAGAAGTCTCCGAGGGCCCCACGAGATAGGAGGGAGCCCCCCCAGTAGGGCGTGCCCCCTTGTCTCGTGGGCCCCTCGGGCGGCCACCGACATACTTCTTCCTCCTATATATACCTACGGACCCCAAAAACATCCAGGAGCACCATGAAACACAATTTCCACCGCCGTAACCTTTTGTATCCGCGAGATCTCATCTTGGAGCCTTCGCCGGCACTCTGCCAGAGGGGGAATCGACCATGGAGGGCTTCTACATCAACATCCTTGCCCCTCTAATGAGTTGTGAGTAGTTTACCACAGACCTACGGGTCGATAGTTATTAGCTAGATGGCTTCTTATCTCTTTTTGGATCTCAATACAATGTTCTCCCCCTCTCTTGTGGAGATCTATTCGATGTAATCTCTTTTTGCGGTGTGTTTGTCGAGATCCGATGAATTGTGGGTTTATGATCAAATTTATCTATGAATAATATTTTAATCTTCTTTGAGTTCTTTTATGTATGATTGAGTTATCTTTGCAAGTCTCTTCGAATTATCAGTTTGGTTTGGCCTACTAGATCGATCTTTATTGCCATGGGAGAAGTGCTTAGCTTTGGGTTCAATCTTGCGGTGTTCTTACCCAGTGACAGAAAGGGTTGCAAGACACGTATTGTATTGTTGCCATCAAGGATAACAAGATGGGGTTTATATCATATTGCATGACTTTATCCCTCTACATCATGTCATCTTGCTTAATGCGTTACTCTGTTCTTATGAACTTAATACTCTAGATGCATGCTGGATAGCGGTCGATGTGTGGAGTAATAGTAGTAGATGCAGGCAGGAGTCGGTCTACTTTTTATGGACGTGATGCCTATATACATGATCATGCCTAGATAATCTCATAACTATGCGCTTTTCTATCAATTGCTCGATAGTAATTTGTTCACCCACCGTAATACTTATGCTATCTGAAAATAAGCCTCTAGTGAAACCTATGGCCCCCGGGTCTATCTCTTATCATATTTGCTTTCAATCTACTTTTATTTGCATCTTTACTTTTTGCATTTATATTACAAAATACCAAAAATATATTATTATCTCTCTATTAGATCTCACTTTCGTAAGTGGCCGTGAAGGGATTGACAACCCCTTTATTGCGTTGGTTGCGAGTTCTTAGTTTGTTTGTGTAGGTGCGTGGGACTTTTGAGGAGCCTCCTACTGGATTGATACCTTGGTTCTCAAAACTGAGGGAAATACTTACGCTACACTTTGCTGCATCACCCTCTCCTCTTCGAGGAAAACCAACACAAGCTCAAGACGTAGCAACAACCTCAAGCACCGTCAAGCAAGTTCGGAGCACCCCGCAACAGGATCACCAGGCATGCCAAGAGTGCGACTAGCAGTCCGGCCTCTGCTAGAATCCCATCAAAGCAGCATTCGTGCCATGCGTACACAATTGCGCACTCAAAATACCATGGGCACAGCCGGAGGCGCAGTAGTGGCTCAGTCAACAGTGCGGTATCACCGCAACATACCTTCATAACCTTTCCTTTTACCTTTCAGGACATTGCTTTAGTGCAGCCTCTCCAGAAGAGCCGGATTGTCGGACTTACATAGGAGAGAAAACCAAGGAGGCCACAGGCTTTGCGTACAGAAGGAAATACCCAGGTGGAATCTATTTGCGATCGTTATACCTGTTTTATCTATCTCTACGTAGCTTGCCTCTGGATAGGATATGTCAAATAATCCTATTTATCTCCGCTTAATGCATTCATTGTAAACATATGCTTAAACGTATTATTCCTCAATGGGAGATCATACATAGCGTCAGCTTATTTTTCTTATTTGAGCATTTTTTCTTACAAATGTTTATTTAATATTGCATCCGTACACCTTGGTATGATCTGTTTGCCAGGGGCTTCTTATGGCACCCCATAATACGGCAAGACAAGTCTGAACACTTTCAACAGTGCGGCACCCCGAACTTATAGCACTATATGCATTAGCTCCGAATCATGTCTTGGGTCTACAGTTGGGTTAGCCCGGCTCCCTTGTTTTGGTGCCTTACGTTCCATTATCTCGGCTAAGGTAGCGCGGGGAGAACTACTATGATTGTGTCCCGGTTCTTCCGGACGAGCACCTCAGTAGAGAAAGCCAAAAACTGACCGGCATGATGTGGCGAGAGCTGGTCGCTATTCGAGAGGTACTAAAATCCTTAAAGATTTTTCCGCTTTATGCGATAAATCGGCTTCGTCCGATCTAGGCGTGTATAGCGCCCCAATTCGGCCTTCTGGATTCTAGGGGCTTCGCCGAAATTTAAAATTGTAGACTTCTATGGCTAAGTGAAGGTTATAAAGCCGAATAGTCCGATTGCCTTGTTCGCTGCGCTGGACACCTCCTTGAGGGACCAAGCATTTGGATAAAGAGTGTCCGGGTTTTCCACGAACACCCCAGTACTATTTACGTGGGGCGGAAGCCGACGAGTGGCCTACTTTAAGAATTTTATAAACAGCCACACAGAAGGTTTAAATAACAAAAGTGCTACATAGCACAAGTAACTTCGTCTTTACATTACAAGCATGACAGAAGTGAATTCACTCTAAAATTGTGTCCTTGGTACATTCATCGGCCACGAGATGAGCGCCCTTCATAACGCCATCATAGTACATCTCGGGATGGCGATGCGCCTTGCCCGCCGGCGGCCCGTCCTTCACCAGCTTCTCCGCATCCAGCTTGCCCCAATGCACCTCCGCACGGGCAAAGGCCCGGCGGGCACCCTCAATGCAAACAGATCGCTTGATCACTTCAAGCCGCAGACAGGCATCCACCATCTGCTTGATCAGGCCAAAGTAGCTAGTGGGAATGCGCTCACCAGGCCACATCCGGACTATGAAATCCTTCATAGCCAGTTCGGCCGCCCTGTGGAGTTCGACCAACTGCTTCAGTTGGTCACTCAGAGGCATTGGGTGTTCGGCCCCAGCATACTGGGACCAGAACAGCTTCTCCGTTGAGCTTCCCTCCTAGGCACGGTAGAACTCCGCAGCGTCTGATACGCTGCACGGCAGATCTGCGAATGCCCTTGGAGAGCTCCGAATTCGAGTAAGTAAAAGAAATGCCTCCTCCACATGTTTGCTTTGCATAAAGAATGTCTTACCCGCTGCTATCTTTTTGGCCTCCTGGATTTCCTGCTGTGCCTTCTCAGCTTCGGCCTTGGCATCTTTCATACTCACCAAGGCCTTCGCAAGCTCGGCCTCTTTCATTTTCAGATCATGCTCCATGGACTCGTACTTCTTGCCGAGGTCCTGGAGCTCTTGCTGTACCTCGCCCACTCTAGGTCTTTGCTTCTCGCGCTCCTTGCATTCCAAGGCCACCTTGTCTTCGGCCTCGGACATCGCTTTCTTCAGGGACGCCACTTCGACGGCGGCCCCTGTTACACAGTCGCGACGCTTTGGCGTTAGACCAACCAATTTTGTCTATCCTTAAATACATAAGAGCGGCGAATCACTTACCCTTGTTCTCTTCGAGCTGCCTCTTATTGAGGTCGATCTCTCCCTGCGCCTGCTCCTGGTCCCGCTTTAGTTCGGCAACCTCGGCTGTGTAGGCAGCAGCGGCAAGCAGCACAGCCTGCTTATTCACACGAATATTTATTATTATACTCCTGCGGATCATAGTTGACCCTCTGTTCGGCTTTTCCTTCCGAACACCAAACAGAGTATTATGGGCTACTACCTATCGGGTGGTAATCTCATACATTTTTATTACTTACCTCAAAGCCTGTCAGTAGGCTGGTGCAGGCCTCGGTTAGTCCGCTCTTGGCGGACGAAACCTTCTGAATCACCGCACTCATAATAGTACGGTGCTCTTCATCCATGGAAGCGCCGCGAAGCGCTTCCCACAGACAATCCAGCGCCCCGGGCGTGATGGAAGTCCTTGACACAGATGGCTCACCCTCCCTAACAAGGGGCCGCCCGCCTGAGTCCGGAACCACGAGAGGATCCGGAACAGTGTTCGTCTGAGAGGCCGGCTTACTCCGGCTCTCATCAACATGATCCGCGGGGATCTTGAACCCCGCGTGTCCGACGTCTGGGATGCCGCCTTGGGGCGTCTCCAGATCCCCCTCCCCCCACTCTGGGAGCCTTTGGGACAACACCTCCGTATCATCCACAGGTTGAGGGGTAGTGGCCGTCGGAAGTGAGTTCATTGCCGACTCACTCAAGGACCCGTCCGAAGACGACACCTCGGGATGGACCCTGGCCGGACTACATACAAGTTCGGCGTTATAACAATACTATGAAGCAAAATTACGATAGAGTGTGGATACTTACGATCACACTAGCTAGGGGCTTCTTCCTGGGCAGCCACCCCTCCTCGCTATCGGTGGCAGTGGCGGAGTAGTCTGGAAGGGACACCTTTCCCTTCTTCGACGTCCCAGCCTCCCCCTCTGGGGCGGCTATCCTCTTTTTCTCCCCCCCAATATGGGGAGGTGGAGTTTCTTCTTGTTTTCCCCCGCCTCCGCGGGAGGAATCTGCCTCGTCGTCATCGGACGACAAGGGTATGACGGCCCTGCACCGGGGGACTTCTCTTGGCCCCTAGTCCGCCCTCTTGGGTCCCCCGTCCTCTCCGGATGGGGCGACCTCCTCTTCTTCTTCTTCCTAATCTTCGGGGGAGGAGTGTGCCTCATCGTCTTCGTACGAGGCTTCCGGCGCGACCTTACGCTGGAGACCCTTCCGGATCCCCGGGGCTTTCTTTCCGGCCTTCTTCTCCGGCACCTTGTAGGGCGCCAGGACCAGCATCTCCGTTAGGAGGGTATCAGCCGGGTCTTCTGGCAGCGGAGCCGGACAGTCAATCTGCTCCGCTATCGCCACGTAATCCTAAACAAATAAGCACAATTACTTGAGGCTCCCTCATGAATATATTGGGAAGAACAGAATCGGGTGAATTCACCTCAGGAGGAGGCCGCGTGGCGTGGAGCCCACGGTCCTCGGATGTGGGAGGAGATACTTCGGAGGCCTTGAACAACGCCTTCCATGCGTCTTCATGCTTCATGCCGTAGAGCCTCTGGAGCATCCGATGTTCGGCTGGAACGAACTCCCACAGATTGAATGCCCATCTTTGGCACGGCAGAATCCGGCGAACATGCATGACCTGGATCACGTTGACAAGTTTGATGTTCTTGTCTTTCATGCTCTTGATGCAGTTTTGGAGCCCGGTCAGCTTTGTAGATTCGCCCCAGGACAGGCCCCTCTTTTCCCAGGAGGTGAGCCGCATAGGGGTTCCGGATCAGAATTCGGGGGTCGCCGCCTAGTTGGCGTCGCGCGGCTCGGTGATGTAGAACCACCCTGATTGCCACCCCTTCATGGTTTTCGCAAAGGATCCGTCAAGCCAGGTGACGTTGGGCATCTTGCCCACCATGGCTCCTCCGCACTTTGCTTGCTAGCCACTCACGATCTTCGGCTTCACGCAGAAGATTTGCAGCGACAAGCCGAAATGAGGCTTGATGCGGAGGAAGGCCTCGCATACGACGATGAACGCCGAGATGTTGAGGACAAAGTTCGGGGCTAGATCATGGAAATCTAGCCCGTAGTAGAACATGAGCCACGGACAAAGGGGTGAAGTGGAAACCCCAGTCCACGGACGAAGTGGGCGAGGAACACGACCCTCTCGTGGGGTCCCGGAGTTGGAGTGACCTACCCGCCGTCCGGTAGCTGGTGCGCTATGTCTGCGGCCAAGTATCCGGCCGCCCGGAGATTCGCAATGTGCTCCTCCTTCACGCTGGAAGCCCCCCACTTGCCTCCTGCTCCGGACATGTTTAGCTGTGCGGAGAAGACTTGGACTAGGGCGCTAGAGCTCGGGGAGGTGAGGATGAGCAAAGGAGGAAGAGGGCGTGGGTGATAATGAGGGTCCTTTATCCCTTTATAGAGGCGACGAAAGTGATGCGCCTCCCCACTAGCCCGTTGAGAATCACTTACTTCCCAAGCGCCATGATTGATGGCACGGTGGGATTACCCATACCCGTATTGATGAGAATCACATGATAAGGGGACATGATCTCTTCTTTGACAAGACGTGTCAAGGAAACCGCCTCGTAATACGCGTTGTGGCTGGTTGTGGGAAAACGGTTCGAATAATGACCTGACCGTAATGACATATCACGTCGTCTAAAAAGTTGTTAGCTGAAGTATCATTCTCTCTATGATGGTATGTGAAGATCATTTTGCAGATCTGGACACGGTTCACGTGTTCGATAGACAACCTTGGAGTATTCAGAAGGAGGAACCCGCCTTGCAATGCTGAAGACAAGACCGCGCGCCGGACTCATCGTTATTGAAGCCTGGTTCAGGGGCTACTCAGGGAGTATCCAGACAGCCGGACTATATACATCGTCCGGACTATCGAAGCGTGAAGATACAAGACTCAAGACTCTGGCCCGTGTCCGTATGGGACTCTCCTTTGCGTGGAAGACAAGCTTGGCAATCCGGATATTATATTTCCTTCCTTGTAACCGAATCCATGTAAACCCTAGCCCTCTCCGGTGTCTATATAAACCGGAGAGGATGGTCCTTAGAAGGCCGATCACAT
Source organism: Triticum aestivum (assembly GCF_018294505.1). Classification (NCBI taxonomy): domain Eukaryota; kingdom Viridiplantae; phylum Streptophyta; class Magnoliopsida; order Poales; family Poaceae; genus Triticum; species Triticum aestivum. The sequence goes on from NC_057807.1 coordinate 559,602,874, forward strand.
TTACAATAATACCATGATAGGCTAGCTCCTAGGGTTTAGTCTCTACGATCTCGTGGTAGATCTACTCTTGTACTACTCATATCTTCAATATTAATCAAGCAGGAAGTAGGGTTTTAACTCCATCGAGAGGGCCCAAACCTGGGTAAACATTGTGTCCCTCGCTTCCTGTTACCATCAGCCTAACACGCACAGATCGGGACCCCCTACCCGAGATCCGCCGGTTTTGACACCGACACCCTGTGCATCCCCAAGCTTAGGCTCTTGCCACTCCTTATTCCACAGTCCATCAAATCTTTACCCAAAACTTGAAAACTTCACAACACAAAACTCAACAGGAAATCTCATAAGCTCCGTTAGTGAAAGAAAGAAAAACCACCACATAAGGTACTGTAATGAACTCATTCTTTATTTATATTGGTGTTAAACCTAATGTATTCCAAGTTCTCTATGGTTCATACCCTTACATACTAGCCATAGATGCATGAAAATAAGCAAACAACACATGAAAGGCAGAATCTGTCAAAAACAGAACAGTCTGTAGCAATCTGTAACTTTCGGTTACTTATGGAACTCCAAAAATCATACCAAAATAGGACGTCCTAAACAATTTGTCTATTGATCTACAGCAAAAAGAATCAATGAAAAAGCACGTTTCTGTGGTTTATTGAATTTTTTCTCGTGAGCACAAAGTTTCTGTTTTTCAGCAGAATCAAATTAACTCATATCATAGGTTATCCTATAGGTTCTACTTGTCACAAACACTAAATAAAACAACAAAACACATCTAAACAGAAAGTAGATGCAAAATTTATTTAATAACAGCAAGGAAAATATTGGGTTAATTCCCAACAAGCGCTTTTCTTTAAAGCCTTTTTAGCTAGGCATTGAGATTTCAATGATGCTCACAAGAAAGACAAGAATTGAAGCATAAAGAGAGCATCATGTAGCATGTGAAAAACACATCTAAGTCTAACATACTTCCTATGCATAGGCATCTTGTAAGCAAACAAATTATTAAGGCAAACAAAAACAAGCATATGCAAGGAAGAACAAAGAGATGATAGCAATCTCAACATGAAGAGAGGTAATTTAGTAACATGAAAATTTCTACAACCACATTTTCCTCTCTCATAATAATTACATGTGGGATCATAAGAAAATTCAACAAAACAGCTATCACATGAAATATTTTCAACACGATCCACATGCATGCAAAGTTGACACTCTTCCAAAATAGTGGGATTAACATTAACTAAAGTCATAACCTCTCCAAGCCCACTTTTATCAAAAATTTCGTAAGATTGATCAAAATACAAATATGTGGGATCTAAAGTTGACACTATTCCAAACCCACTTTCAATAATATTGCAAACACTATTATCAATCTCATATTCATCATGGGGGTTAAATAAAATTTCAAGATCATACGAAGAATCACCCCAACCATGATCATTGCAATAAGTAATAGACATGGCAAAACTAGCATCCCCAAGCTTAGGGTTTTGCATATTATTAGCACAATTGAAATCAAGAGAATTTATAGTAAAATCATTGCAATCATGCTTTTTATTCAAGGAGTTATCGCGAATCTCTTCATAAATTTCTTCATCATAATTTGCAGATTCACAAATTTCGAGCAAAGCTTCATAAAGATAATCTAGTGCACAAAACTCACTAGCAATTGGTTCATCATAATTGGATCCCTTAAAAAGATTAGCAAGCGGATGAGGATCCATTGATCTTAGGTTCTCTGTTTAGGAATAAATAAACAACTATTCCAACCAAACGAGCAAACGAGCCAAGTAAGACATCAAAGCAAACGAAAAGACAAACAGAAGAAGGGCGAATAAAACGGCAAAGGTGAAGTGGGGGAGAGGAAAACAAGAGGCAAATGACAAATAATGTAAATGCGAGGGAGATGAGTTTGTGATGGGTACTTGGTATGTTTTGACTTGAGCGAAGATCTCCCCGGCAACGGCACCAGAAATCCTTCTTGCTATGTCTTGAGCTTGCGTTGGTTTTCCTTGAAGAGGAAAGGGTGATGCAGCACAGTAGCGTAAGTATTTCCCTCAGTTTTTGAGAACCAAGGTATCAATCCAGTAGGAGGCTCCTCACAAGTCCCACGAACCTACACAAACAAACAAAGAACTCGCAACCAACGCGATAAAGGGGTTGTCAATCCCTCACGGCCACTTGCGAAAGTGAGATCTGATAGAGATAATATGATAAGATAAATATATTTTTGGTATTTTGTGATATAGATTGGAAAAGTAAAGATGCAAATAAAAGTAGATTGAAAGCGTATATGATAAAAGATAAGACCCGGGGGCCATAGGTTTCACAAGAGGCTTCTCTTAGGATAGCATAAATATTACGATGGGTGAACAGATTACTGTCGAGAAATTGATAGAAAAGCGAATAATTATGAGATTATCTAGGCATGATCATGTATATAGGCATCACGTCCATGACAATTAGACCGACTCCTGCCTGCATCTACTACTATCACTCCACACATCGACCGCTATCCAGCATGCATCTAGAGTATTAAGTTCATAAGAACAGAGTAACGCATTAAGAAAGATGACATGATGTAGAGGGATAAACTCATGCAATATGATATAAACCCCATCCGTTTATCCTCGATGGCAACAATACAATACGTGCCTTGCTGCCCCTGCTGTCACTGGGAAAGGACACCGCAAGATTGAACCCAAAGCTAAGCACTTCTCCCATGGCAAGAAAGATCAATCTAGTAGGCTAAACCAAACCGATAATTCGAAGAGACTTGCAAAGATAACTCAATCACACATAAAAGAATTCAGAGGAGATTCAGATATTTCTCAAAGATAAACTTGATCATAAACCCACAATTCATCGGATCTCGACAAACACACCGCAAAAAGAGTTACATCGAATAGATCTCCACAAGAGAGGGGGAGAACATGGTATTGAGATCCAAAAAGAGAGAAGAAGCCATCTAGCTAATAACTATGGACCCGAAGGTCTGTGGTAAACTACTCACAACTCATCGGAAGGGCTATGGTATTGATGTAGAAGCCCTCCATGGTGGATTCCCCCTCCGGCAGAGTGCCGACGACGGCTCCAAGATGGGATCTCGCGGATATAGAAGGTTACGGTGGCGGAAATATTTCTTCGGTGGCTCCCTTGATGGTTTCAGGGTATATGGGTATATATAGGAGGAAGAAGTACGTCGGTGG